>NW_027518449.1:1289292-1359292 GCF_051622035.1 Arctopsyche grandis | reverse complement strand
CACATGCAAACATACAAACACACACAAACACACATACATAATACACACATACACACACACACACACCCACACAAATACACACATACACAAACACACACACATACATACATACATACATGCATGCATACATACAAACATACATACGTACATACATACACACACACAAATACACACATGCAAACATACAAACACACACAAACACACATACATAATACACACATACACACACACACACCCACACAAATACACACATACACAAACACACACACATACATACATGCATACACACACACACATACACACATACATAATACACACATACACACGTGCAAACATACAAACACACGAATACACACATACATAATACACACATACACAAACACACACACACACATACATACATGCATGCATACATACATACATACACACATACATAATACACACATACACGAACACACACACATACATACATACATACGTACATGCATGCATACACACGTGCATACATACACACACACAAATACACACATACATAATACACACATACACAAACACACACAGATACATACATACATACATACATACATACATGCATACACACACACACATACACACATACATAATACACACATACACACATGCAAACATACAAACACACGAATACACACATACATAATACACACATACACAAACACACACACATACTTACATGCATGCATACAAACATACATACATACGTACATACATACATACATACATACATGCATACACATACAAACAAACACACATACACACATACATAATACACACATACACGCATGCAAACATACAAACACAAGAATACACACATACATACATACATGCATACATACATGCATGCATACATACAAACATACATACGAACATACATACACACACACAAATACACACATGCAAACATACAAACACACACAAACACACATACATAATACACACATACACACACACACACCCACACAAATACACACATACACAAACACACACACATACATACATACATACATGCATGCAAACATGCATGCATACATACAAACATACATACGTACTCACATACATACATGCATACACACACACACATACACACATACATAATACACACATACACACGTGCAAACATACAAACACACGAATACACACATACATTATACACACATACACAAACACACACACACACACATACATACATGCATGCATACATACATACATACACACATACATAATACACACATGCATACATACATACATACATGCATGCATACATACAAACATACATACGTACCTAACCTAACCTAACCTAACCTAACCTTACCTAACCTAACCTTACCTAACCTAACCTAACCTAACCGAACCTAACCTAACCTAGAATACACACATACATAATACACACATACACAAACACACACACACATACGTAAATGCATGCATACATACAAACATACATACATACATGCATACACACACACATACATACATACATACATACATGCATGTATACACACATGCATACATACACATACATAATACACACATACACAAACACATACATACATACATACATACATGCATGCATACATACTAACATACATACGTACATACATACACACACACAAATACACACATGCAAATATACAAACACACACAAACACACATACATAATACACACATACACACACACACCCACACAAATACACACATACACAAACACACACATACATACATACATACATGCATGCATACATACAAACATACATACGTACATACATACACACACACAAATACACACATGCAAACATACAAACACACACAAACACACATACATAATACACACATACACACACACACACCCACACAAATACACACATACACAAACACACACACATACATACATACATACATGCATGCAAACATGCATGCATACATACAAACATACATACGTACTCACATACATACATGCATACACACACACACATACACATATACACACGTGCAAACATACAAACACACGAATACACACATACATAATACACACAAACACAAACACACACACACATACATACATGCATGCATACATACATACATACACACATACATAATACACACATGCATACATACATACATACATGCATGCATACATACAAACATACATACGTACCTAACCTAACCTAACCTAACCTAACCTTACCTAACCTAACCTAACCTAACCTAACCTAAACTAACCGAACCTAACCTAACCTAAACTAACCTAACCTAACCTAACCTAACCTAACCTTACCTAACCTAACCTAACCTATACACAAACACACACACATACATACATGCATGCATACATACATACATACATACATGCATGCTTACATACAAACACACACACAAATACACACATGCAAACATACAAACACACACAAACACACATACATAATACACACATACACACACACACACCCACACAAATACACACATACACAAACACACACACATACATACATACATACATGCATGCATACATACAAACATACATACGTACATACATACACACACACAAATACAGACATGCAAACATACAAACACACACAAACACACATACATAATACACACATACACACACACACACCCACACAAATACACACATACACAAACACACACACATACATACATACATACATGCATGCAAACATGCATGCATACATACAAACATACATACGTACTCACATACATACATGCATACACACACACACATACACACATACATAATACACACATACACACGTGCAAACATACAAACACACGAATACACACATACATAATACACACATACACAAACACACACACACACATACATACATGCATGCATACATACATACATACACACATACATAATACACACATGCATACATACATACATACATGCATGCATACATACAAACATACATACGTACCTAACCTAACCTAACCTAACCTAACCTTACCTAACCTAACCTAACCTAACCTAACCTAACCTAACCGAACCTAACCTAACCAAACCTAACCTAACCTAACCTAACCTAACCTAACCTAACCTTACCTAACCTAACCTAACCTAACCTATACACAAACACACCTACATACATACATGCATGCATACATACATAAATACATACATGCATGCATACATACAAACACACAAATACACACATGCATACATACACACACACATACACACATACATAATACACACAGACACACATGCAAACATACAAACACACGAATACACACATACATAATACACACATACACAAACACACACACATACTGACATTCATGCATACAAACATACATACATCCGTACATACATACATACATACATACATGCATACACATACACACATACACACATACATAATACACACATACACGCATGCAAACATACAAACACAAGAATACACACATACATACATACATGCATACATACATGCATGCATACATACAAACATACATACGTACATACATACATACATGCATAAACACACACACATACACACATACACACATGCAAACATACAAACACAAGAATACACACATACATAATACACACATACACAAACACACACACACATACGTAAATGCATGCATACATACAACTATACATACATACATGCATACACACACACACATACATACATACATACATACATACATGCATGCATACACACATGCATACATACACATACATAATACACACATACACAAACACATACATACATACATACATACATGCATGCATACATACAAACATACATACGTACATTCATACACACACACAAATACACACATGCAAACATACAAACACACACAAACACACATACATAATACACACATACACACACACACACACCCACACAAATACACACATACACAAACACACACACATACATACATACATACATGCATGCATACATACAAACATACATACGTACATACATACACACACACAAATACACACATGCAAACATACAAACACACACAAACACACATACATAATACACACATACACACACACACACCCACACAAATACACACATACACAAACACACACATGCATACATACATACATGCATGCAAACATGCATGCATACATACAAACATACATACGTACACACATACATACATGCATACACACACACACATACACACATACATAATACACACATACACACGTGCAAACATACAAACACACGAATACACACATACATAATACACACATACACAAACACACACACACACATACATACATGCATGCATACATACATACATACACACATACATAATACACACATACACGAACACACACACATACATACATACATACGTACATGCATGCATACACACGTGCATACATACACACACACAAATACACACATACATAATACACACATACACAAACACACACAGATACATACATACATACATACATACATACATGCATACACACACACACATACACACATACATAATACACACATACACACATGCAAACATACAAACACACGAATACACACATACATAATACACACATACACAAACACACACACATACATACATGCATGCATACAAACATACATACATACGTACATACATACATACATACATACATGCATACACATACACACAAACACACATACACACATACATAATACACACATACACGCATGCAAACATACAAACACAAGAATACACACATACATACATACATGCATACATACATGCATGCATACATACAAACATACATACGAACATACATACACACACACAAATACACACATGCAAACATACAAACACACACAAACACACATACATAATACACACATACACACACACACACCCACACAAATACACACATACACAAACACACACACATACATACATACATACATGCATGCATACATACAAACATACATACGTACTCACATACATACATGCATACACACACACACATACACACATACATAATACACACATACACACGTGCAAACATACAAACACACGAATACACACATACATAATACACACATACACAAACACACACACACACACATACATACATGCATGCATACATACATACATACACACATACATAATACACACATGCATACATACATAAATACATGCATGCATACATACAAACATACATACGTACCTAACCTAACCTAACCTAACCTAACCTTACCTAACCTAACCTAACCTAACCTAACCTAACCGAACCTAACCTAACCTAACCTAACCTAACCTAACCTAACCTAACCTAGCCTAACCTAACCTAACCTAACCTAACCTATACACAAACACACACACATACATACATGCATGCATACATACATACATACATACATGCATGCATACATACAAACACACAAATACACACATGCATACATACACACACACATACACACATACATAATACACACAGACACACATGCAAACATACAAACACACGAATACACACATACATAATACACACATACACAAACACACACACATACTGACATTCATGCATACAAACATACATACATACGTACATACATACATACATACATACATGCATACACATACACACATACACACATACATAATACACACATACACGCATGCAAACATACAAACACAAGAATACACACATACATACATACATGCATACATACATGCATGCATACATACAAACATACATACGTACATACATACATACATGCATAAACACAAACACATACACACATACACACATGCAAACATACAAACACAAGAATACACACATACATAATACACACATACACAAACACACACACACATACGTAAATGCATGCATACATACAACTATACATACATACATGCATACACACACACACATACATACATACATACATACATGCATGCATACACACATGCATACATACACATACATAATACACACATACACAAACACATACATACATACATACATACATGCATGCATACATACAAACATACATACGTACATACATACACACACACAAATACACACATGCAAACATACAAACACACACAAACACACATACATAATACACACATACACACACACACCCACACAAATACACACATACACAAACACACACACATACATACATACATACATGCATGCAAACATGCATGCATACATACAAACATACATACGTACACACATACATACATGCATACACACACACACATACACACATACATAATACACACATACACACGTGCAAACATACAAACACACGAATACACACAAACATTATACACACATACACAAACACACACACACACATAGATGCATGCATACATACAAACATACATACGTACCTAACCTAACCTAACCTAACCTAACCTTACCTAACCTAACCTAACCTAACCTAACCTAACCTAACCGAACCTAACCTAACCTAGAATACACACGTACATAATACACACATACACAAACACACACACACATACGTAAATGCATGCATACATACAAACATACATACATACATGCATACACACACACATACATACATACATACATACATGCATGTATACACACATGCATACATACACATACATAATACACACATACACAAACACATACATACATACATACATACATGCATGCATACATACAAACATACATACGTACATACATACACACACACAAATACACACATGCAAATATACAAACACACACAAACACACATACATAATACACACATACACACACACACACCCACACAAATACACACATACACAAACACACACATACATACATACATACATGCATGCATACATACAAACATACATACGTACATACATACACACACACAAATACACACATGCAAACATACAAACACACACAAACACACATACATAATACACACATACACACACACACACCCACACAAATACACACATACACAAACACACACACATACATACATACATACATGCATGCAAACATGCATGCATACATACAAACATACATACGTACTCACATACATACATGCATACACACACACACATACACATATACACACGTGCAAACATACAAACACACGAATACACACATACATAATACACACATACACAAACACACACACACATACATACATGCATGCATACATACATACATACACACATACATAATACACACATGCATACATACATACATACATGCATGCATACATACAAACATACATACGTACCTAACCTAACCTAACCTAACCTAACCTTACCAAACCTAACCTAACCTAACCTAACCTAACCTAACCGAACCTAACCTAACCTAAACTAACCTAACCTAACCTAACCTAACCTAACCTTACCTAACCTTACCTAACCTATACACAAACACACACACATACATACATGCATGCATACATACATACATACATACATGCATGCTTACATACAAACACACACACAAATACACACATGCAAACATACAAACACACACAAACACACATACATAATACACACATACACACACACACACACCCACACAAATACACACATACACAAACACACACACATACATACATACATACATGCATGCAAACATGCATGCATACATACAAACATACATACGTACTCACATACATACATGCATACACACACACACATACACACATACATATTACACACATACACACGTGCAAACATACAAACACACGAATACACACATACATAATACACACATACACAAACACACACACACACATACATTCATGCATGCATACATACATACATACACACATACATAATACACACATGCATACATACATACATACATGCATGCATACATACAAACATACATACGTACCTAACCTAACCTAACCTAACCTAACCTTACCTAACCTAACCTAACCTAACCTAACCTAACCTAACCGAACCTAACCTAACCAAACCTAACCTAACCTAACCTAACCTAACCTAACCTAACCTTACCTAACCTAACCTAACCTAACCTTTACACAAACACACACACATACATACATGCATGCATACATACATAAATACATACATGCATGCATACATATAAACACACAAATACACACATGCATACATACACACACACATACACACATACATAATACACACAGACACACATGCAAACATACAAACACACGAATACACACATACATAATACACACATACACAAACACACACACATACTGACATTCATGCATACAAACATACATACATACGTACATACATACATACATGCATACACATACACACATACACACATACATAATACACACATACACGCATGCAAACATACAAACACAAGAATACACACATACATACATACATGCATACATACATGCATGCATACATACAAACATACATACGTACATACATACATACATGCATAAACACACACACATACACACATACACACATGCAAACATACAAACACAAGAATACACACATACATAATACACACATACACAAACACACACACACATACGTAAATGCATGCATACATACAACTATACATACATACATGCATACACACACACACATACATACATACATACATACATGCATGCATACACACATGCATACATACACATACATAATACACACATACACAAACACATACATACATACATACATACATGCATGCATACATACAAACATACATACGTACATTCATACACACACACAAATACACACATGCAAACATACAAACACACACAAACACACATACATAATACACACATACACACACACACACACCCACACAAATACACACATACACAAACACACACACATACATACATACATACATGCATGCATACATACAAACATACATACGTACATACATACACACTCACAAATACACACATGCAAACATACAAACACACACAAACACACATACATAATACACACATACACACACACACACCCACACAAATACACACATACACAAACACACACACATACATACATACATACATGCATGCAAACATGCATGCATACATACAAACATACATACGTACACACATACATACATGCATACACACACACACATACACACATACATAATACACACATACACACGTGCAAACATACAAACACACGAATACACACATACATAATACACACATACACAAACACACACACACACATACATACATGCATGCATACATACATACATACACACATATATAATACACACATACACGAACACACAAACATACATACATACATACGTACATGCATGCATACACACGTGCATACATACACACACACAAATACACACATACATAATACACACATACACAAACACACACAGATACATACATACATACATACATACATACATGCATACACACACACACATACACACATACATAATACACACATACACACATGCAAACATACAAACACACGAATACACACATACATAATACACACATACACAAACACACACACATACATACATGCATGCATACAAACATACATACATACGTACATACATACATACATACATACATGCATACACATACACACAAACACACATACACACATACATAATACACACATACACGCATGCAAACATACAAACACAAGAATACACACATACATACATACATGCATACATACATGCATGCATACATACAAACATACATACGAACATACATACACACACACAAATACACACATGCAAACATACAAACACACACAAACACACATACATAATACACACATACACACACACACACCCACACAAATACACACATACACAAACACACACACATACATACATACATACATGCATGCAAACATGCATGCATACATACAAACATACATACGTACTCACATACATACATGCATACACACACACACATACACACATACATAATACACACATACACACGTGCAAACATACAAACACACGAATACACACATACATAATACACACATACACAAACACACACACACACATACATACATGCATGCATACATACATACATACACACATACATAATACACACATGCATACATACATACATACATGCATGCATACATACAAACATACATACGTACCTAACCTAACCTAACCTAACCTAACCTTACCTAACCTAACCTAACCTTACCTAACCTAACCTAACCGAACCTAACCTAACCTAACCTAACCTAACCTAACCTAACCTAACCTAACCTAACCTAACCTAACCTAACCTATACACAAACACACACACAAACATACATGCATGCATACATACATACATACACACATACATAATACACACATGCATACATACATACATACATGCATGCATACATACAAACATACATACGTACCTAACCTAACCTAACCTAACCTAACCTTACCTAACCTAACCTAACCTAACCTAACCTAACCTAACCTAACCGAACCTAACCTAACCAAACCTAACCTAACCTAACCTAACCTAACCTAACCTAACCTTACCTAACCTAACCTAACCTAACCTATACACAAACACACACACATACATACATGCATGCATACATACATAAATACATACATGCATGCATACATACAAACACACAAATACACACATGCATACATACACACACACATACACACATACATAATACACACAGACACACATGCAAACATACAAACACACGAATACACACATACATAATACACACATACACAAACACACACACATACTGACATTCATGCATACAAACATACATACATACGTACATACATACATACATACATACATGCATACACATACACACATACACACATACATAATACACACATACACGCATGCAAACATACAAACACAAGAATACACACATACATACATACATGCATACATACATGCATGCATACATACAAACATACATACGTACATACATACATACATGCATAAACACACACACATACACACATACACACATGCAAACATACAAACACAAGAATACACACATACATAATACACACATACACAAACACACACACACATACGTAAATGCATGCATACATACAACTATACATACATACATGCATACACACACACACATACATACATACATACATACATGCATGCATACACACATGCATACATACACATACATAATACACACATACACAAACACATACATACATACATACATACATGCATGCATACATACAAACATACATACGTACATTCATACACACACACAAATACACACATGCAAACATACAAACACACACAAACACACATACATAATACACACATACACACACACACACACCCACACAAATACACACATACACAAACACACACACATACATACATACATACATGCATGCATACATACAAACATACATACGTACATACATACACACACACAAATACACACATGCAAACATACAAACACACACAAACACACATACATAATACACACATACACACACACACACCCACACAAATACACACATACACAAACACACACACATACATACATACATACATGCATGCAAACATGCATGCATACATACAAACATACATACGTACACACATACATACATGCATACACACACACACATACACACATACATAATACACACATACACACGTGCAAACATACAAACACACGAATACACACATACATAATACACACATACACAAACACACACACACACATACATACATGCATGCATACATACATACATACACACATACATAATACACACATACACGAGCACACACACATACATACATACATACGTACATGCATGCATACACACGTGCATACATACACACACACAAATACACACATACATAATACACACATACACAAACACACACAGATACATACATACATACATACATACATACATGCATACACACACACACATACACACATACATAATACACACATACACACATGCAAACATACAAACACACGAATACACACATACATAATACACACATACACAAACACACACACATACATACATGCATGCATACAAACATACATACATACGTACATACATACATACATACATACATGCATACACATACACACAAACACACATACACACATACATAATACACACATACACGCATGCAAACATACAAACACAAGAATACACACATACATAATACACACATACACAAACACACACACATACTGACATTCATGCATACAAACATACATACATACGTACATACATACATACATACATACATGCATACACATACACACATACACACACACACACCCACACAAATACACACATACACAAACACACACACATACATACATACATACATGCATACATACATACATACATACATGCATGCATACATACAAACACACAAATACACACATGCATACATACACACACACATACACACATACATAATACACACAGACACACATGCAAACATACAAACACACGAATACACACATACATAATACACACATACACAAACACACACACATACTGACATTCATGCATACAAACATACATACATACGTACATACATACATACATACATACATGCATACACATACACACATACACACATACATAATACACACATACACGCATGCAAATATACAAACACAAGAATACACACATACATACATACATGCATACATACATGCATGCATACATACAAACATACATACGTACATACATACATACATGCATAAACACAAACACATACACACATACACACATGCAAACATACAAACACAAGAATACACACATACATAATACACACATACACAAACACACACACACATACGTAAATGCATGCATACATACAACTATACATACATACATGCATACACACACACACATACATACATACATACATACATGCATGCATACACACATGCATACATACACATACATAATACACACATACACAAACACATACATACATACATACATACATGCATGCATACATACAAACATACATACGTACATGCATACACACACACAAATACACACATGCAAACATACAAACACACACAAACACACATACATAATACACACATACACACACACACCCACACAAATACACACATACACAAACACACACACATACATACATACATACATGCATGCAAACATGCATGCATACATACAAACATACATACGTACACACATACATACATGCATACACACACACACATACACACATACATAATACACACATACACACGTGCAAACATACAAACACACGAATACACACAAACATAATACACACATACACAAACACACACACACACATAGATGCATGCATACATACAAACATACATACGTACCTAACCTAACCTAACCTAACCTAACCTTACCTAACCTAACCTAACCTAACCTAACCTAACCTAACCGAACCTAACCTAACCTAGAATACACACGTACATAATACACACATACACAAACACACACACACATACGTAAATGCATGCATACATACAAACATACATACATACATGCATACACACACACATACATACATACATACATACATGCATGTATACACACATGCATACATACACATACATAATACACACATACACAAACACATACATACATACATACATACATGCATGCATACATACAAACATACATACGTTCATACATACACACACACAAATACACACATGCAAATATACAAACACACACAAACACACATACATAATACACACATACACACACACACACCCACACAAATACACACATACACAAACACACACATACATACATACATACATGCATGCATACATACAAACATACATACGTACATACATACACACACACAAATACACACATGCAAACATACAAACACACACAAACACACATACATAATACACACATACACACACACACACCCACACAAATACACACATACACAAACACACACACATACATACATACATACATGCATGCAAACATGCATGCATACATACAAACATACATACGTACTCACATACATACATGCATACACACACACACATACACATATACACACGTGCAAACATACAAACACACGAATACACACATACATAATACACACATACACAAACACACACACACATACATACATGCATGCATACATACATACATACACACATACATAATACACACATGCATACATACATACATACATGCATGCATACATACAAACATACATACGTACCTAACCTAACCTAACCTAACCTAACCTTACCAAACCTAACCTAACCTAACCTAACCTAACCTAACCGAACCTAACCTAACCTAAACTAACCTAACCTAACCTAACCTAACCTAACCTTACCTAACCTAACCTAACCTATACACAAACACACACACATACATACATGCATGCATACATACATACATACATACATGCATGCTTACATACAAACACACACACAAATACACACATGCAAACATACAAACACACACAAACACACATACATAATACACACATACACACACACACACACCCACACAAATACACACATACACAAACACACACACATACATACATACATACATGCATGCAAACATGCATGCATACATACAAACATACATACGTACTCACATACATACATGCATACACACACACACATACACACATACATATTACACACATACACACGTGCAAACATACAAACACACGAATACACACATACATAATACACACATACACAAACACACACACACACATACATACATGCATGCATACATACATACATACACACATACATAATACACACATGCATACATACATACATACATGCATGCATACATACAAACATACATACGTACCTAACCTAACCTAACCTAACCTAACCTTACCTAACCTAACCTAACCTAACCTAACCTAACCTAACCGAACCTAACCTAACCAAACCTAACCTAACCTAACCTAACCTAACCTAACCTAACCTTACCTAACCTAACCTAACCTAACCTATACACAAACACACACACATACATACATGCATGCATACATACATAAATACATACATGCATGCATACATACAAACACACAAATACACACATGCATACATACACACACACATACACACATACATAATACACACAGACACACATGCAAACATACAAACACACGAATACACACATACATAATACACACATACACAAACACACACACATACTGACATTCATGCATACAAACATACATACATACGTACATACATACATACATGCATACACATACACACATACACACATACATAATACACACATACACGCATGCAAACATACAAACACAAGAATACACACATACATACATACATGCATACATACATGCATGCATACATACAAACATACATACGTACATACATACATACATGCATAAACACACACACATACACACATACACACATGCAAACATACAAACACAAGAATACACACATACATAATACACACATACACAAACACACACACACATACGTAAATGCATGCATACATACAACTATACATACATACATGCATACACACACACACATACATACATACATACATACATGCATGCATACACACATGCATACATACACATACATAATACACACATACACAAATACATACATACATACATACATACATGCATGCATACATACAAACATACATACGTACATTCATACACACACACAAATACACACATGCAAACATACAAACACACACAAACACACATACATAATACACACATACACACACACACACACCCACACAAATACACACATACACAAACACACACACATACATACATACATACATGCATGCATACATACAAACATACATACGTACATACATACACACTCACAAATACACACATGCAAACATACAAACACACACAAACACACATACATAATACACACATACACACACACACACCCACACAAATACACACATACACAAACACACACACATACATACATACATACATGCATGCAAACATGCATGCATACATACAAACATACATACGTACACACATACATACATGCATACACACACACACATACACACATACATAATACACACATACACACGTGCAAACATACAAACACACGAATACACACATACATAATACACACATACACAAACACACACACACACATACATACATGCATGCATACATACATACATACACACATATATAATACACACATACACGAACACACACACATACATACATACATACGTACATGCATGCATACACACGTGCATACATACACACACACAAATACACACATACATAATACACACATACACAAACACACACAGATACATACATACATACATACATACATACATGCATACACACACACACATACACACATACATAATACACACATACACACATGCAAACATACAAACACACGAATACACACATACATAATACACACATACACAAACACACACACATACATACATGCATGCATACAAACATACATACATACGTACATACATACATACATACATACATGCATACACATACACACAAACACACATACACACATACATAATACACACATACACGCATGCAAACATACAAACACAAGAATACACACATACATACATACATGCATACATACATGCATGCATACATACAAACATACATACGAACATACATACACACACACAAATACACACATGCAAACATACAAACACACACAAACACACATACATAATACACACATACACACACACACACCCACACAAATACACACATACACAAACACACACACATACATACATACATACATGCATGCAAACATGCATGCATACATACAAACATACATACGTACTCACATACATACATGCATACACACACACACATACACACATACATAATACACACATACACACGTGCAAACATACAAACACACGAATACACACATACATAATACACACATACACAAACACACACACACACATACATACATGCATGCATACATACATACATACACACATACATAATACACACATGCATACATACATACATACATGCATGCATACATACAAACATACATACGTACCTAACCTAACCTAACCTAACCTTACCTAACCTAACCTAACCTAACCTAACCTAACCTAACCGAACCTAACCTAACCTAACCTAACCTAACCTAACCTAACCTAACCTAACCTAACCTAACCTAACCTAACCTATACACAAACACACACACATACATACATGCATGCATACATACATACATACACACATACATAATACACACATGCATACATACATACATACATGCATGCATACATACAAACATACATACGTACCTAACCTAACCTAACCTAACCTAACCTTACCTAACCTAACCTAACCTATTCTAACCTAACCTAACCTAACCGAACCTAACCTAACCAAACCTAACCTAACCTAACCTAACCTAACCTAACCTAACCTAACCTTACCTAACCTAACCTAACCTAACCTATACACAAACACACACACATACATACATGCATGCATACATACATAAATACATACATGCATGCATACATACAAACACACAAATACACACATGCATACATACACACACACATACACACATACATAATACACACAGACACACATGCAAACATACAAACACACGAATACACACATACATAATACACACATACACAAACACACACACATACTGACATTCATGCATACAAACATACATACATACGTACATACATACATACATACATACATGCATACACATACACACATACACACATACATAATACACACATACACGCATGCAAACATACAAACACAAGAATACACACATACATACATACATGCATACATACATGCATGCATACATACAAACATACATACGTACATACATACATACATGCATAAACACACACACATACACACATACACACATGCAAACATACAAACACAAGAATACACACATACATAATACACACATACACAAACACACACACACATACGTAAATGCATGCATACATACAACTATACATACATACATGCATACACACACACACATACATACATACATACATACATGCATGCATACACACATGCATACATACACATACATAATACACACATACACAAACACATACATACATACATACATACATGCATGCATACATACAAACATACATACGTACATTCATACACACACACAAATACACACATGCAAACATACAAACACACACAAACACACATACATAATACACACATACACACACACACACACCCACACAAATACACACATACACAAACACACACACATACATACATACATACATGCATGCATACATACAAACATACATACGTACATACATACACACACACAAATACACACATGCAAACATACAAACACACACAAACACACATACATAATACACACATACACACACACACACCCACACAAATACACACATACACAAACACACACACATACATACATACATACATGCATGCAAACATGCATGCATACATACAAACATACATACGTACACACATACATACATGCATACACACACACACATACACACATACATAATACACACATACACACGTGCAAACATACAAACACACGAATACACACATACATAATACACACATACACAAACACACACACACACATACATACATGCATGCATACATACATACATACACACATACATAATACACACATACACGAGCACACACACATACATACATACATACGTACATGCATGCATACACACGTGCATACATACACACACACAAATACACACATACATAATACACACATACACAAACACACACAGATACATACATACATACATACATACATACATGCATACACACACACACATACACACATACATAATACACACATACACACATGCAAACATACAAACACACGAATACACACATACATAATACACACATACACAAACACACACACATACATACATGCATGCATACAAACATACATACATACGTACATACATACATACATACATACATGCATACACATACACACAAACACACATACACACATACATAATACACACATACACGCATGCAAACATACAAACACAAGAATACACACATACATAATACACACATACACAAACACACACACATACTGACATTCATGCATACAAACATACATACATACGTACATACATACATACATACATACATGCATACACATACACACATACACACACACACACCCACACAAATACACACATACACAAACACACACACATACATACATACATACATGCATACATACATACATACATACATGCATGCATACATACAAACACACAAATACACACATGCATACATACACACACACATACACACATACATAATACACACAGACACACATGCAAACATACAAACACACGAATACACACATACATAATACACACATACACAAACACACACACATACTGACATTCATGCATACAAACATACATACATACGTACATACACACATACATAATACACACATACACGCATGCAAACATACAAACACAAGAATACACACATACATACATACATGCATACATACATGCATGCATACATACAAACATACATACGTACATACATACATACATGCATAAACACAAACACATACACACATACACACATGCAAACATACAAACACAAGAATACACATATACATAATACACACATACACAAACACACACACACATACGTAAATGCATGCATACATACAACTATACATACATACATGCATACACACACACACATACATACATACATACATACATGCATGCATACACACATGCATACATACACATACATAATACACACATACACAAACACATACATACATACATACATACATGCATGCATACATACAAACATACATACGTACATACATACACACACACAAATACACACATGCAAACATACAAACACACACAAACACACATACATAATACACACATACACACACACACCCACACAAATACACACATACACAAACACACACACATACATACATACATACATGCATGCAAACATGCATGCATACATACAAACATACATACGTACACACATACATACATGCATACACACACACACATACACACATACATAATACACACATACACACGTGCAAACATACAAACACACGAATACACACAAACATAATACACACATACACAAACACACACACACACATAGATGCATGCATACATACAAACATACATACGTACCTAACCTAACCTAACCTAACCTAACCTTACCTAACCTAACCTAACCTAACCTAACCTAACCTAACCGAACCTTACCTAACCTAGAATACACACGTACATAATACACACATACACAAACACACACACACATACGTAAATGCATGCATACATACAAACATACATACATACATGCATACACACACACATACATACATACATACATACATGCATGTATACACACATGCATACATACACATACATAATACACACATACACAAACACATACATACATACATACATACATGCATGCATACATACAAACATACATACGTACATACATACACACACACAAATACACACATGCAAATATACAAACACACACAAACACACATACATAATACACACATACACACACACACACCCACACAAATACACACATACACAAACACACACATACATACATACATACATGCATGCATACATACAAACATACATACGTACATACATACACACACACAAATACACACATGCAAACATACAAACACACACAAACACACATACATAATACACACATACACACACACACACCCACACAAATACACACATACACAAACACACACACATACATACATACATACATGCATGCAAACATGCATGCATACATACAAACATACATACGTACTCACATACATACATGCATACACACACACACATACACATATACACACGTGCAAACATACAAACACACGAATACACACATACATAATACACACATACACAAACACACACACACATACATACATGCATGCATACATACATACATACACACATACATAATACACACATGCATACATACATACATACATGCATGCATACATACAAACATACATACGTACCTAACCTAACCTAACCTAACCTAACCTTACCAAACCTAACCTAACCTAACCTAACCTAACCTAACCGAACCTAACCTAACCTAAACTAACCTAACCTAACCTAACCTAACCTAACCTTACCTAACCTAACCTAACCTATACACAAACACACACACATACATACATGCATGCATACATACATACATACATACATGCATGCTTACATACAAACACACACACAAATACACACATGCAAACATACAAACACACACAAACACACATACATAATACACACATACACACACACACACACCCACACAAATACACACATACACAAACACACACACATACATACATACATACATGCATGCAAACATGCATGCATACATACAAACATACATACGTACTCACATACATACATGCATACACACACACACATACACACATACATATTACACACATACACACGTGCAAACATACAAACACACGAATACACACATACATAATACACACATACACAAACACACACACACATACATACATGCATGCATACATACATACATACACACATACATAATACACACATGCATACATACATACATACATGCATGCATACATACAAACATACATACGTACCTAACCTAACCTAACCTAACCTAACCTTACCTAACCTAACCTAACCTAACCTAACCTAACCTAACCGAACCTAACCTAACCAAACCTAACCTAACCTAACCTAACCTAACCTAACCTAACCTAACCTTACCTAACCTAACCTAACCTAACCTATACACGAACACACACACATACATACATGCATGCATACATACATAAATACATACATGCATGCATACATACAAACACACAAATACACACATGCATACATACACACACACATACACACATACATAATACACACAGACACACATGCAAACATACAAACACACGAATACACACATACATAATACACACATACACAAACACACACACATACTGACATTCATGCATACAAACATACATACATACGTACATACATACATACATGCATACACATACACACATACACACATACATAATACACACATACACGCATGCAAACATACAAACACAAGAATACACACATACATACATACATGCATACATACATGCATGCATACATACAAACATACATACGTACATACATACATACATGCATAAACACACACACATACACACATACACACATGCAAACATACAAACACAAGAATACACACATACATAATACACACATACACAAACACACACACACATACGTAAATGCATGCATACATACAACTATACATACATACATGCATACACACACACACATACATACATACATACATACATGCATGCATACACACATGCATACATACACATAAATAATACACACATACACAAACACATACATACATACATACATACATGCATGCATACATACAAACATACATACGTACATTCATACACACACACAAATACACACATGCAAACATACAAACACACACAAACACACATACATAATACACACATACACACACACACACACCCACACAAATACACACATACACAAACACACACACATACATACATACATACATGCATGCATACATACAAACATACATACGTACATACATACACACTCACAAATACACACATGCAAACATACAAACACACACAAACACACATACATAATACACACATACACACACACACACCCACACAAATACACACATACACAAACACACACACATACATACATACATACATGCATGCAAACATGCATGCATACATACAAACATACATACGTACACACATACATACATGCATACACACACACACATACACACATACATAATACACACATACACACGTGCAAACATACAAACACACGAATACACACATACATAATACACACATACACAAACACACACACACACATACATACATGCATGCATACATACATACATACACACATATATAATACACACATACACGAACACACACACATACATACATACATACGTACATGCATGCATACACACGTGCATACATACACACACACAAATACACACATACATAATACACACATACACAAACACACACAGATACATACATACATACATACATACATACATGCATACACACACACACATACACACATACATAATACACACATACACACATGCAAACATACAAACACACGAATACACACATACATAATACACACATACACAAACACACACACATACATACATGCATGCATACAAACATACATACATACGTACATACATACATACATACATACATGCATACACATACACACAAACACACATACACACATACATAATACACACATACACGCATGCAAACATACAAACACAAGAATACACACATACATACATACATGCATACATACATGCATGCATACATACAAACATACATACGAACATACATACACACACACAAATACACACATGCAAACATACAAACACACACAAACACACATACATAATACACACATACACACACACACACCCACACAAATACACACATACACAAACACACACACATACATACATACATACATGCATGCAAACATGCATGCATACATACAAACATACATACGTACTCACATACATACATGCATACACACACACACATACACACATACATAATACACACATACACACGTGCAAACATACAAACACACGAATACACACATACATAATACACACATACACAAACACACACACACACATACATACATGCATGCATACATTCATACATACACACATACATAATACACACATGCATACATACATACATACATGCATGCATACATACAAACATACATACGTACCTAACCTAACCTAACCTAACCTAACCTTACCTAACCTAACCTAACCTAACCTAACCTAACCTAACCTAACCGAACCTAACCTAACCTAACCTAACCTAACCTAACCTAACCTAACCTAACCTAACCTAACCTAACCTAACCTAACCTATACACAAACACACACACATACATACATGCATGCATACATACATACATACACACATACATAATACACACATGCATACATACATACATACATGCATGCATACATACAAACATACATACGTACCTAACCTAACCTAACCTAACCTAACCTTACCTAACCTAACCTAACCTAACCTAACCTAACCTAACCTAACCGAACCTAACCTAACCAAACCTAACCTAACCTAACCTAACCTAACCTAACCTTACCTAACCTAACCTAACCTAACCTATACACAAACACACACACATACATACATGCATGCATACATACATAAATACATACATGCATGCATACATACAAACACACAAATACACACATGCATACATACACACACACATACACACATACATAATACACACAGACACACATGCAAACATACAAACACACGAATACACACATACATAATACACACATACACAAACACACACACATACTGACATTCATGCATACAAACAAACATACATACGTACATACATACATACATACATACATGCATACACATACACACATACACACATACATAATACACACATACACGCATGCAAACATACAAACACAAGAATACACACATACATACATACATGCATACATACATGCATGCATACATACAAACATACATACGTACATACATACATACATGCATAAACACACACACATACACACATACACACATGCAAACATACAAACACAAGAATACACACATACATAATACACACATACACAAACACACACACACATACGTAAATGCATGCATACATACAACTATACATACATACATGCATACACACACACACATACATACATACATACATACATGCATGCATACACACATGCATACATACACATACATAATACACACATACACAAACACATACATACATACATACATACATGCATGCATACATACAAACATACATACGTACATTCATACACACACACAAATACACACATGCAAACATACAAACACACACAAACACACATACATAATACACACATACACACACACACACACCCACACAAATACACACATACACAAACACACACACATACATACATACATACATGCATGCATACATACAAACATACATACGTACATACATACACACACACAAATACACACATGCAAACATACAAACACACACAAACACACATACATAATACACACATACACACACACACACCCACACAAATACACACATACACAAACACACACACATACATACATACATACATGCATGCAAACATGCATGCATACATACAAACATACATACGTACACACATACATACATGCATACACACACACACATACACACATACATAATACACACATACACACGTGCAAACATACAAACACACGAATACACACATACATAATACACACATACACAAACACACACACACACATACATACATGCATGCATACATACATACATACACACATACATAATACACACATACACGAGCACACACACATACATACATACATACGTACATGCATGCATACACACGTGCATACATACACACACACAAATACACACATACATAATACACACATACACAAACACACACAGATACATACATACATACATACATACATACATGCATACACACACACACATACACACATACATAATACACACATACACACATGCAAACATACAAACACACGAATACACACATACATAATACACACATACACAAACACACACACATACATACATGCATGCATACAAACATACATACATACGTACATACATACATACATACATACATGCATACACATACACACAAACACACATACACACATACATAATACACACATACACGCATGCAAACATACAAACACAAGAATACACACACACATACATACATGCATACATACATGCATGCATACATACAAACATACATACGAACATACATACACACACACAAATACACACATGCAAACATACAAACACACACAAACACACATACATAATACACACATACACACACACACACCCACACAAATACACACATACACAAACACACACACATACATACATACATACATGCATGCATACATACAAACATACATACGTACATACATACACACACACAAATACACACATGCAAACATACAAACACACACAAACACACATACATAATACACACATACACACACACACACCCACACAAATACACACATACACAAACACACACACATACATACATACATACATGCATGCAAACATGCATGCATACATACAAACATACATACGTACTCACATACATACATGCATACACACACACACATACACATATACACACGTGCAAACATACAAACACACGAATACACACATACATAATACACACATACACAAACACACACACACATACATACATGCATGCATACATACATACATACACACATACATAATACACACATGCATACATACATACATACATGCATGCATACATACAAACATACATACGTACCTAACCTAACCTAACCTAACCTAACCTTACCTAACCTAACCTAACCTAACCTAACCTAAACTAACCGAACCTAACCTAACCTAAACTAACCTAACCTAACCTAACCTAACCTAACCTTACCTAACCTAACCTAACCTATACACAAACACACACACATACATACATGCATGCATACATACATACATACATACATGCATGCTTACATACAAACACACACACAAATACACACATGCAAACATACAAACACACACAAACACACATACATAATACACACATACACACACACACACCCACACAAATACACACATACACAAACACACACACATACATACATACATACATGCATGCATACATACAAACATACATACGTACATACATACACACACACAAATACAGACATGCAAACATACAAACACACACAAACACACATACATAATACACACATACACACACACACCCACACAAATACACACATACACAAACACACACACATACATACATACATACATGCATGCAAACATGCATGCATACATACAAACATACATACGTACTCACATACATACATGCATACACACACACACATACACACATACATAATACACACATACACACGTGCAAACATACAAACACACGAATACACACATACATAATACACACATACACAAACACACACACACACATACATACATGCATGCATACATACATACATACACACATACATAATACACACATGCATACATACATACATACATGCATGCATACATACAAACATACATACGTACCTAACCTAACCTAACCTAACCTAACCTTACCTAACCTAACCTAACCTAACCTAACCTAACCTAACCGAACCTAACCTAACCAAACCTAACCTAACCTAACCTAACCTAACCTAACCTAACCTAACCTAACCTAACCTAACCTAACCTAACCTATACACAAACACACCTACATACATACATGCATGCATACATACATAAATACATACATGCATGCATACATACAAACACACAAATACACACATGCATACATACACACACACATACACACATACATAATACACACAGACACACATGCAAACATACAAACACACGAATACACACATACATAATACACACATACACAAACACACACACATACTGACATTCATGCATACAAACATACATACATACGTACATACATACATACATACATACATGCATACACATACACACATACACACATACATAATACACACATACACGCATGCAAACATACAAACACAAGAATACACACATACATACATACATGCATACATACATGCATGCATACATACAAACATACATACGTACATACATACATACATGCATAAACACACACACATACACACATACACACATGCAAACATACAAACACAAGAATACACACATACATAATACACACATACACAAACACACACACACATACGTAAATGCATGCATACATACAACTATACATACATACATGCATACACACACACACATACATACATACATACATACATACATGCATGCATACACACATGCATACATACACATACATAATACACACATACACAAACACATACATACATACATACATACATGCATGCATACATACAAACATACATACGTACATTCATACACACACACAAATACACACATGCAAACATACAAACACACACAAACACACATACATAATACACACATACACACACACACACACCCACACAAATACACACATACACAAACACACACACATACATACATACAAACATGCATGCATACATACAAACATACATACGTACATACATACACACACACAAATACACACATGCAAACATACAAACACACACAAACACACATACATAATACACACATACACACACACACACCCACACAAATACACACATACACAAACACACACATGCATACATACATACATGCATGCAAACATGCATGCATACATACAAACATACATACGTACACACATACATACATGCATACACACACACACATACACACATACATAATACACACATACACACGTGCAAACATACAAACACACGAATACACAGATACATAATACACACATACACAAACACACACACACACATACATACATGCATGCATACATACATACATACACACATACATAATACACACATACACGAACACACACACATACATACATACATACGTACATGCATGCATACACACGTGCATACATACACACACACAAATACACACATACATAATACACACATACACAAACACACACAGATACATACATACATACATACATACATACATGCATACACACACACACATACACACATACATAATACACACATACACACATGCAAACATACAAACACACGAATACACACATACATAATACACACATACACAAACACACACACATACATACATGCATGCATACAAACATACATACATACGTACATACATACATACATACATACATGCATACACATACACACAAACACACATACACACATACATAATACACACATACACGCATGCAAACATACAAACACAAGAATACACACATACATAATACACACATACACAAACACACACACATACTGACATTCATGCATACAAACATACATACATACGTACATACATACATACATACATACATGCATACACATACACACATACACACACACACACCCACACAAATACACACATACACAAACACACACACATACATACATACATACATGCATGCAAACATGCATGCATACATACAAACATACATACGTACACACATACATACATGCATACACACACACACATACACACATACATAATACACACATACACACGTGCAAACATACAAACACACGAATACACACATACATAATACACACATACACAAACACACACACACACATACATACATGCATGCATACATACATACATACACACATATATAATACACACATACACGAACACACACACATACATACATACATACGTACATGCATGCATACACACGTGCATACATACACACACACAAATACACACATACATAATACACACATACACAAACACACGCAGATACATACATACATACATACATACATACATGCATACACACACACACATACACACATACATAATACACACATACACACATGCAAACATACAAACACACGAATACACACATACATAATACACACATACACAAACACACACACATACATACATGCATGCATACAAACAAACATACATACGTACATACAAACATACATACATACATGCATACACATACACACAAACACACATACACACATACATAATACACACATACACGCATGCAAACATACAAACACAAGAATACACACATACATACATACATGCATACATACATGCATGCATACATACAAACATACATACGAACATACATACACACACACAAATACACACATGCAAACATACAAACACACACAAACACACATACATAATACACACATACACACACACACACCCACACAAATACACACATACACAAACACACACACATACATACATACATACATGCATGCAAACATGCATGCATACATACAAACATACATACGTACTCACATACATACATGCATACACACACACACATACACACATACATAATACACACATACACACGTGCAAACATACAAACACACGAATACACACATACATAATACACACATACACAAACACACACACACACATACATACATGCATGCATACATACATACATACACACATACATAATACACACATGCATACATACATACATACATGCATGCATACATACAAACATACATACGTACCTAACCTAACCTAACCTAACCTAACCTTACCTAACCTAACCTAACCTAACCTAACCTAACCTAACCTAACCGAACCTAACCTAACCTAACCTAACCTAACCTAACCTAACCTAACCTAACCTAACCTAACCTAACCTATACACAAACACACACACATACATACATGCATGCATACATACAAACATACATACGTACATTCATACACACACACAAATACACACATGCAAACATACAAACACACACAAACACACATACATAATACACACATACACACACACACACACCCACACAAATACACACATACACAAACACACACACATACATACATACAAACATGCATGCATACATACAAACATACATACGTACATACATACACACACACAAATACACACATGCAAACATACAAACACACACAAACACACATACATAATACACACATACACACGTGCAAACATACAAACACACGAATACACACATACATAATACACACATACACAAACACACACACACACATACATACATGCATGCATACATACATACATACACACATATATAATACACACATACACGAACACACACACATACATACATACATACGTACATGCATGCATACACACGTGCATACATACACACACACAAATACACACATACATAATACACACATACACAAACACACGCAGATACATACATACATACATACATACATACATGCATACACACACACACATACACACATACATAATACACAAATACACACATGCAAACATACAAACACACACAAACACACATACATAATACACACATACATAATACACACATGCATACATACATACATACATGCATGCATACATACAAACATACATACGTACCTAACCTAACCTAACCTAACCTAACCTTACCTAACCTAACCTAACCTAACCTAACCTAACCTAACCTAACCGAACCTAACCTAACCTAACCTAACCTAACCTAACCTAACCTAACCTAACCTAACCTAACCTAACCTATACACAAACACACACACATACATACATGCATGCATACATACATACATACACACATACATAATACACACATGCATACATACATACATACATGCATGCATACATACAAACATACATACGTACCTAACCCAACCTAACCTAACCTAACCTTACCTAACCTAACCTAACCTAACCTAACCTAACCTAACCGAACCTAACCTAACCAAACCTAACCTAACCTTACCTAACCTAACCTAACCTAACCTTACCTAACCTAACCTAACCTAACCTATACACAAACACACACACATACATACATGCATGCATACATACATAAATACATACATGCATGCATACATACAAACACACAAATACACACATGCATACATACACACACACATACACACATACATAATACACACAGACACACATGCAAACATACAAACACACGAATACACACATACATAATACACACATACACAAACACACACACATACTGACATTCATGCATACAAACATACATACATACGTACATACATACATACATACATACATGCATACACATACACACATACACACATACATAATACACACATACACGCATGCAAACATACAAACACAAGAATACACACATACATACATACATGCATACATACATGCATGCATACATACAAACATACATACGTACATACATACATACATGCATAAACACACACACATACACACATACACACATGCAAACATACAAACACAAGAATACACACATACATAATACACACATACACAAACACACACACACATACGTAAATGCATGCATACATACAACTATACATACATACATGCATACACACACACACATACATACATACATACATACATGCATGCATACACACATGCATACATACACATACATAATACACACATACACAAACACATACATACATACATACATACATGCATGCATACATACAAACATACATACGTACATTCATACACACACACAAATACACACATGCAAACATACAAACACACACAAACACACATACATAATACACACATACACACACACACACACCCACACAAATACACACATACACAAACACACACACATACATACATACATACATGCATGCATACATACAAACATACATACGTACATACATACACACACACAAATACACACATGCAAACATACAAACACACACAAACACACATACATAATACACACATACACACACACACACCCACACAAATACACACATACACAAACACACACACATACATACATACATACATGCATGCAAACATGCATGCATACATACAAACATACATACGTACACACATACATACATGCATACACACACACACATACACACATACATAATACACACATACACACGTGCAAACATACAAACACACGAATACACACATACATAATACACACATACACAAACACACACACACACATACATACATGCATGCATACATACATACATACACACATACATAATACACACATACACGAGCACACACACATACATACATACATACGTACATGCATGCATACACACGTGCATACATACACACACACAAATACACACATACATAATACACACATACACAAACACACACAGATACATACATACATACATACATACATACATGCATACACACACACACATACACACATACATAATACACACATACACACATGCAAACATACAAACACACGAATACACACATACATAATACACACATACACAAACACACACACATACATACATGCATGCATACAAACATACATACATACGTACATACATACATACATACATACATGCATACACATACACACAAACACACATACACACATACATAATACACACATACACGCATGCAAACATACAAACACAAGAATACACACACACATACATACATGCATACATACATGCATGCATACATACAAACATACATACGAACATACATACACACACACAAATACACACATGCAAACATACAAACACACACAAACACACATACATAATACACACATACACACACACACACCCACACAAATACACACATACACAAACACACACACATACATACATACATACATGCATGCATACATACAAACATACATACGTACATACATACACACACACAAATACACACATGCAAACATACAAACACACACAAACACACATACATAATACACACATACACACACACACACCCACACAAATACACACATACACAAACACACACACATACATACATACATACATGCATGCAAACATGCATGCATACATACAAACATACATACGTACTCACATACATACATGCATACACACACACACATACACATATACACACGTGCAAACATACAAACACACGAATACACACATACATAATACACACATACACAAACACACACACACATACATACATGCATGCATACATACATACATACACACATACATAATACACACATGCATACATACATACATACATGCATGCATACATACAAACATACATACGTACCTAACCTAACCTAACCTAACCTAACCTTACCTAACCTAACCTAACCTAACCTAACCTAAACTAACCGAACCTAACCTAACCTAAACTAACCTAACCTAACCTAACCTAACCTAACCTTACCTAACCTAACCTAACCTATACACAAACACACACACATACATACATGCATGCATACATACATACATACATACATGCATGCTTACATACAAACACACACACAAATACACACATGCAAACATACAAACACACACAAACACACATACATAATACACACATACACACACACACACCCACACAAATACACACATACACAAACACACACACATACATACATACATACATGCATGCATACATACAAACATACATACGTACATACATACACACACACAAATACAGACATGCAAACATACAAACACACACAAACACACATACATAATACACACATACACACACACACCCACACAAATACACACATACACAAACACACACACATACATACATACATACATGCATGCAAACATGCATGCATACATACAAACATACATACGTACTCACATACATACATGCATATACACACACACATACACACATACATAATACACACATACACACGTGCAAACATACAAACACACGAATACACACATACATAATACACACATACACAAACACACACACACACATACATACATGCATGCATACATACATACATACACACATACATAATACACACATGCATACATACATACATACATGCATGCATACATACAAACATACATACGTACCTAACCTAACCTAACCTAACCTAACCTTACCTAACCTAACCTAACCTAACCTAACCTAACCTAACCGAACCTAACCTAACCAAACCTAACCTAACCTAACCTAACCTAACCTAACCTAACCTAACCTAACCTAACCTAACCTAACCTAACCTATACACAAACACACCTACATACATACATGCATGCATACATACATAAATACATACATGCATGCATACATACAAACACACAAATACACACATGCATACATACACACACACATACACACATACATAATACACACAGACACACATGCAAACATACAAACACACGAATACACACATACATAATACACACATACACAAACACACACACATACTGACATTCATGCATACAAACATACATACATACGTACATACATACATACATACATACATGCATACACATACACACATACACACATACATAATACACACATACACGCATGCAAACATACAAACACAAGAATACACACATACATACATACATGCATACATACATGCATGCATACATACAAACATACATACGTACATACATACATACATGCATAAACACACACACATACACACATACACACATGCAAACATACAAACACAAGAATACACACATACATAATACACACATACACAAACACACACACACATACGTAAATGCATGCATACATACAACTATACATACATACATGCATACACACACACACATACATACATACATACATACATACATGCATGCATACACACATGCATACATACACATACATAATACACACATACACAAACACATACATACATACATACATACATGCATGCATACATACAAACATACATACGTACATTCATACACACACACAAATACACACATGCAAACATACAAACACACACAAACACACATACATAATACACACATACACACACACACACACCCACACAAATACACACATACACAAACACACACACATACATACATACAAACATGCATGCATACATACAAACATACATACGTACATACATACACACACACAAATACACACATGCAAACATACAAACACACACAAACACACATACATAATACACACATACACACACACACACCCACACAAATACACACATACACAAACACACACATGCATACATACATACATGCATGCAAACATGCATGCATACATACAAACATACATACGTACACACATACATACATGCATACACACACACACATACACACATACATAATACACACATACACACGTGCAAACATACAAACACACGAATACACAGATACATAATACACACATACACGAACACACACACATACATACATACATACGTACATGCATGCATACACACGTGCATACATACACACACACAAATACACACATACATAATACACACATACACAAACACACACAGATACATACATACATACATACATACATACATGCATACACACACACACATACACACATACATAATACACACATACACACATGCAAACATACAAACACACGAATACACACATACATAATACACACATACACAAACACACACACATACATACATGCATGCATACAAACATACATACATACGTACATACATACATACATACATACATGCATACACATACACACAAACACACATACACACATACATAATACACACATACACGCATGCAAACATACAAACACAAGAATACACACATACATAATACACACATACACAAACACACACACATACTGACATTCATGCATACAAACATACATACATACGTACATACATACATACATACATACATGCATACACATACACACATACACACACACACACCCACACAAATACACACATACACAAACACACACACATACATACATACATACATGCATGCAAACATGCATGCATACATACAAACATACATACGTACACACATACATACATGCATACACACACACACATACACACATACATAATACACACATACACACGTGCAAACATACAAACACACGAATACACACATACATAATACACACATACACAAACACACACACACACATACATACATGCATGCATACATACATACATACACACATATATAATACACACATACACGAACACACACACATACATACATACATACGTACATGCATGCATACACACGTGCATACATACACACACACAAATACACACATACATAATACACACATACACAAACACACGCAGATACATACATACATACATACATACATACATGCATACACACACACACATACACACATACATAATACACACATACACACATGCAAACATACAAACACACGAATACACACATACATAATACACACATACACAAACACACACACATACATACATGCATGCATACAAACAAACATACATACGTACATACAAACATACATACATACATGCATACACATACACACAAACACACATACACACATACATAATACACACATACACGCATGCAAACATACAAACACAAGAATACACACATACATACATACATGCATACATACATGCATGCATACATACAAACATACATACGAACATACATACACACACACAAATACACACATGCAAACATACAAACACACACAAACACACATACATAATACACACATACACACACACACACCCACACAAATACACACATACACAAACACACACACATACATACATACATACATGCATGCAAACATGCATGCATACATACAAACATACATACGTACTCACATACATACATGCATACACACACACACATACACACATACATAATACACACATACACACGTGCAAACATACAAACACACGAATACACACATACATAATACACACATACACAAACACACACACACACATACATACATGCATGCATACATACATACATACACACATACATAATACACACATGCATACATACATACATACATGCATGCATACATACAAACATACATACGTACCTAACCTAACCTAACCTAACCTAACCTTACCTAACCTAACCTAACCTAACCTAACCTAACCTAACCTAACCGAACCTAACCTAACCTAACCTAACCTAACCTAACCTAACCTAACCTTACCTAACCTAACCTAACCTATACACAAACACACACACATACATACATGCATGCATACATACAAACATACATACGTACATTCATACACACACACAAATACACACATGCAAACATACAAACACACACAAACACACATACATAATACACACATACACACACACACACACCCACACAAATACACACATACACAAACACACACACATACATACATACAAACATGCATGCATACATACAAACATACATACGTACATACATACACACACACAAATACACACATGCAAACATACAAACACACACAAACACACATACATAATACACACATACACACGTGCAAACATACAAACACACGAATACACACATACATAATACACACATACACAAACACACACACACACATACATACATGCATGCATACATACATACATACACACATATATAATACACACATACACGAACACACACACATACATACATACATACGTACATGCATGCATACACACGTGCATACATACACACACACAAATACACACATACATAATACACACATACACAAACACACGCAGATACATACATACATACATACATACATACATGCATACACACACACACATACACACATACATAATACACAAATACACACATGCAAACATACAAACACACACAAACACACATACATAATACACACATACATAATACACACATGCATACATACATACATACATGCATGCATACATACAAACATACATACGTACCTAACCTAACCTAACCTAACCTAACCTTACCTAACCTAACCTAACCTAACCTAACCTAACCTAACCTAACCGAACCTAACCTAACCTAACCTAACCTAACCTAACCTAACCTAACCTAACCTAACCTAACCTAACCTATACACAAACACACACACATACATACATGCATGCATACATACATACATACACACATACATAATACACACATGCATACATACATACATACATGCATGCATACATACAAACATACATACGTACCTAACCCAACCTAACCTAACCTAACCTTACCTAACCTAACCTAACCTAACCTAACCTAACCTAACCGAACCTAACCTAACCAAACCTAACCTAACCTAACCTAACCTAACCTAACCTAACCTTACCTAACCTAACCTAACCTAACCTATACACAAACACACACACATACATACATGCATGCATACATACATAAATACATACATGCATGCATACATACAAACACACAAATACACACATGCATACATACACACACACATACACACATACATAATACACACAGACACACATGCAAACATACAAACACACGAATACACACATACATAATACACACATACACAAACACACACACATACTGACATTCATGCATACAAACATACATACATACGTACATACATACATACATACATACATGCATACACATACACACATACACACATACATAATACACACATACACGCATGCAAACATACAAACACAAGAATACACACATACATACATACATGCATACATACATGCATGCATACATACAAACATACATACGTACATACATACATACATGCATAAACACACACACATACACACATACACACATGCAAACATACAAACACAAGAATACACACATACATAATACACACATACACAAACACACACACACATACGTAAATGCATGCATACATACAACTATACATACATACATGCATACACACACACACATACATACATACATACATACATGCATGCATACACACATGCATACATACACATACATAATACACACATACACAAACACATACATACATACATACATACATGCATGCATACATACAAACATACATACGTACATTCATACACACACACAAATACACACATGCAAACATACAAACACACACAAACACACATACATAATACACACATACACACACACACACACACCCACACAAATACACACATACACAAACACACACACATACATACATACATACATGCATGCATACATACAAACATACATACGTACATACATACACACACACAAATACACACATGCAAACATACAAACACACACAAACACACATACATAATACACACATACACACACACACACCCACACAAATACACACATACACAAACACACACACATACATACATACATACATGCATGCAAACATGCATGCATACATACAAACATACATACGTACACACATACATACATGCATACACACACACACATACACACATACATAATACACACATACACACGTGCAAACATACAAACACACGAATACACACATACATAATACACACATACACAAACACACACACACACATACATACATGCATGCATACATACATACATACACACATACATAATACACACATACACGAGCACACACACATACATACATACATACGTACATGCATGCATACACACGTGCATACATACACACACACAAATACACACATACATAATACACACATACACAAACACACACAGATACATACATACATACATACATACATACATGCATACACACACACACATACACACATACATAATACACACATACACACATGCAAACATACAAACACACGAATACACACATACATAATACACACATACACAAACACACACACATACATACATGCATGCATACAAACATACATACATACGTACATACATACATACATACATACATGCATACACATACACACAAACACACATACACACATACATAATACACACATACACGCATGCAAACATACAAACACAAGAATACACACACACATACATACATGCATACATACATGCATGCATACATACAAACATACATACGAACATACATACACACACACAAATACACACATGCAAACATACAAACACACACAAACACACATACATAATACACACATACACACACACACACCCACACAAATACACACATACACAAACACACACACATACATACATACATACATGCATGCATACATACAAACATACATACGTACATACATACACACACACAAATACACACATGCAAACATACAAACACACACAAACACACATACATAATACACACATACACACACACACACCCACACAAATACACACATACACAAACACACACACATACATACATACATACATGCATGCAAACATGCATGCATACATACAAACATACATACGTACTCACATACATACATGCATACACACACACACATACACATATACACACGTGCAAACATACAAACACACGAATACACACATACAAAATACACACATACACAAACACACACACACATACATACATGCATGCATACATACATACATACACACATACATAATACACACATGCATACATACATACATACATGCATGCATACATACAAACATACATACGTACCTAACCTAACCTAACCTAACCTAACCTTACCTAACCTAACCTAACCTAACCTAACCTAAACTAACCGAACCTAACCTAACCTAAACTAACCTAACCTAACCTAACCTAACCTAACCTTACCTAACCTAACCTAACCTATACACAAACACACACACATACATACATGCATGCATACATACATACATACATACATGCATGCTTACATACAAACACACACACAAATACACACATGCAAACATACAAACACACACAAACACACATACATAATACACACATACACACACACACACCCACACAAATACACACATACACAAACACACACACATACATACATACATACATGCATGCATACATACAAACATACATACGTACATACATACACACACACAAATACAGACATGCAAACATACAAACACACACAAACACACATACATAATACACACATACACACACACACCCACACAAATACACACATACACAAACACACACACATACATACATACATACATGCATGCAAACATGCATGCATACATACAAACATACATACGTACTCACATACATACATGCATACACACACACACATACACACATACATAATACACACATACACACGTGCAAACATACAAACACACGAATACACACATACATAATACACACATACACAAACACACACACACACATACATACATGCATGCATACATACATACATACACACATACATAATACACACATGCATACATACATACATACATGCATGCATACATACAAACATACATACGTACCTAACCTAACCTAACCTAACCTAACCTTACCTAACCTAACCTAACCTAACCTAACCTAACCTAACCGAACCTAACCTAACCAAACCTAACCTAACCTAACCTAACCTAACCTAACCTAACCTAACCTAACCTAACCTAACCTAACCTAACCTATACACAAACACACCTACATACATACATGCATGCATACATACATAAATACATACATGCATGCATACATACAAACACACAAATACACACATGCATACATACACACACACATACACACATACATAATACACACAGACACACATGCAAACATACAAACACACGAATACACACATACATAATACACACATACACAAACACACACACATACTGACATTCATGCATACAAACATACATACATACGTACATACATACATACATACATACATGCATACACATACACACATACACACATACATAATACACACATACACGCATGCAAACATACAAACACAAGAATACACACATACATACATACATGCATACATACATGCATGCATACATACAAACATACATACGTACATACATACATACATGCATAAACACACACACATACACACATACACACATGCAAACATACAAACACAAGAATACACACATACATAATACACACATACACAAACACACACACACATACGTAAATGCATGCATACATACAACTATACATACATACATGCATACACACACACACATACATACATACATACATACATACATGCATGCATACACACATGCATACATACACATACATAATACACACATACACAAACACATACATACATACATACATACATGCATGCATACATACAAACATACATACGTACATTCATACACACACACAAATACACACATGCAAACATACAAACACACACAAACACACATACATAATACACACATACACACACACACACACCCACACAACAACACAAATACACAAACACACACACATACATACATACAAACATGCATGCATACATACAAACATACATACGTACATACATACACACACACAAATACACACATGCAAACATACAAACACACACAAACACACATACATAATACACACATACACACACACACACCCACACAAATACACACATACACAAACACACACATGCATACATACATACATGCATGCAAACATGCATGCATACATACAAACATACATACGTACACACATACATACATGCATACACACACACACATACACACATACATAATACACACATACACACGTGCAAACATACAAACACACGAATACACAGATACATAATACACACATACACAAACACACACACACACATACATACATGCATGCATACATACATACATACACACATACATAATACACACATACACGAACACACACACATACATACATACATACGTACATGCATGCATACACACGTGCATACATACACACACACAAATACACACATACATAATACACACATACACAAACACACACAGATACATACATACATACATACATACATACATGCATACACACACACACATACACACATACATAATACACACATACACACATGCAAACATACAAACACACGAATACACACATACATAATACACACATACACAAACACACACACATACATACATGCATGCATACAAACATACATACATACGTACATACATACATACATACATACATGCATACACATACACACAAACACACATACACACATACATAATACACACATACACGCATGCAAACATACAAACACAAGAATACACACATACATAATACACACATACACAAACACACACACATACTGACATTCATGCATACAAACATACATACATACGTACATACATACATACATACATACATGCATACACATACACACATACACACACACACACCCACACAAATACACACATACACAAACACACACACATACATACATACATACATGCATGCAAACATGCATGCATACATACAAACATACATACGTACACACATACATACATGCATACACACACACACATACACACATACATAATACACACATACACACGTGCAAACATACAAACACACGAATACACACATACATAATACACACATACACAAACACACACACACACATACATACATGCATGCATACATACATACATACACACATATATAATACACACATACACGAACACACACACATACATACATACATACGTACATGCATGCATACACACGTGCATACATACACACACACAAATACACACATACATAATACACACATACACAAACACACGCAGATACATACATACATACATACATACATACATGCATACACACACACACATACACACATACATAATACACACATACACACATGCAAACATACAAACACACGAATACACACATACATAATACACACATACACAAACACACACACATACATACATGCATGCATACAAACAAACATACATACGTACATACAAACATACATACATACATGCATACACATACACACAAACACACATACACACATACATAATACACACATACACGCATGCAAACATACAAACACAAGAATACACACATACATACATACATGCATACATACATGCATGCATACATACAAACATACATACGAACATACATACACACACACAAATACACACATGCAAACATACAAACACACACAAACACACATACATAATACACACATACACACACACACACCCACACAAATACACACATACACAAACACACACACATACATACATACATACATGCATGCAAACATGCATGCATACATACAAACATACATACGTACGCACATACATACATGCATACACACACACACATACACACATACATAATACACACATACACACGTGCAAACATACAAACACACGAATACACACATACATAATACACACATACACAAACACACACACACACATACATACATGCATGCATACATACATACATACACACATACATAATACACACATGCATACATACATACATACATGCATGCATACATACAAACATACATACGTACCTAACCTAACCTAACCTAACCTAACCTTACCTAACCTAACCTAACCTAACCTAACCTAACCTAACCTAACCGAACCTAACCTAACCTAACCTAACCTAACCTAACCTAACCTAACCTAACCTAACCTAACCTAACCTATACACAAACACACACACATACATACATGCATGCATACATACATACATACACACATACATAATACACACATGCATACATACATACATACATGCATGCATACATACAAACATACATACGTACCTAACCTAACCTAACCTAACCTAACCTTACCTAACCTAACCTAACCTAACCTAACCTAACCTAACCGAACCTAACCTAACCAAACCTAACCTAACCTAACCTAACCTAACCTAACCTAACCTTACCTAACCTAACCTAACCTAACCTATACACAAACACACACACATACATACATGCATGCATACATACATAAATACATACATGCATGCATACATACAAACACACAAATACACACATGCATACATACACACACACATACACACATACATAATACACACAGACACACATGCAAACATACAAACACACGAATACACACATACATAATACACACATACACAAACACACACACATACTGACATTCATGCATACAAACATACATACATACGTACATACATACATACATACATACATGCATACACATACACACATACACACATACATAATACACACATACACGCATGCAAACATACAAACACAAGAATACACACATACATACATACATGCATACATACATGCATGCATACATACAAACATACATACGTACATACATACATACATGCATAAACACACACACATACACACATACACACATGCAAACATACAAACACAAGAATACACACATACATAATACACACATACACAAACACACACACACATACGTAAATGCATGCATACATACAACTATACATACATACATGCATACACACACACACATACATACATACATACATACATGCATGCATACACACATGCATACATACACATACATAATACACACATACACAAACACATACATACATACATACATACATGCATGCATACATACAAACATACATACGTACATTCATACACACACACAAATACACACATGCAAACATACAAACACACACAAACACACATACATAATACACACATACACACACACACACACCCACACAAATACACACATACACAAACACACACACATACATACATACATACATGCATGCATACATACAAACATACATACGTACATACATACACACTCACAAATACACACATGCAAACATACAAACACACACAAACACACATACATAATACACACATACACACACACACACACCCACACAAATACACACATACACAAACACACACACATACATACATACATACATGCATGCAAACATGCATGCATACATACAAACATACATACGTACACACATACATACATGCATACACACACACACATACACACATACATAATACACACATACACACGTGCAAACATACAAACACACGAATACACACATACATAATACACACATACACAAACACACACACACACATACATACATGCATGCATACATACATACATACACACATATATAATACACACATACACGAACACACACACATACATACATACATACGTACATGCATGCATACACACGTGCATACATACACACACACAAATACACACATACATAATACACACATACACAAACACACACAGATACATACATACATACATACATACATACATGCATACACACACACACATACACACATACATTATACACACATACACACATGCAAACATACAAACACACGAATACACACATACATAATACACACATACACAAACACACACACATACATACATGCATGCATACAAACATACATACATACGTACATACATACATACATACATACATGCATACACATACACACAAACACACATACACACATACATAATACACACATACACGCATGCAAACATACAAACACAAGAATACACACATACATACATACATGCATACATACATGCATGCATACATACAAACATACATACGAACATACATACACACACACAAATACACACATGCAAACATACAAACACACACAAACACACATACATAATACACACATACACACACACACACCCACACAAATACACACATACACAAACACACACACATACATACATACATACATGCATGCAAACATGCATGCATACATACAAACATACATACGTACTCACATACATACATGCATACACACACACATACACACATACATAATACACACATACACACGTGCAAACATACAAACACACGAATACACACATACATAATACACACATACACAAACACACACACACACATACATACATGCATGCATACATACATACATACACACATACATAATACACACATGCATACATACATACATACATGCATGCATACATACAAACATACATACGTACCTAACCTAACCTAACCTAACCTAACCTTACCTAACCTAACCTAACCTAACCTAACCTAACCTAACCTAACCGAACCTAACCTAACCAAACCTAACCTAACCTAACCTAACCTAACCTTACCTAACCTAACCTTACCTAACCTAACCTAACCTAACCTATACACAAACACACACACATACATACATGCATGCATACATACATAAATACATACATGCATGCATACATACAAACACACAAATACACACATGCATACATACACACACACATACACACATACATAATACACACAGACACACATGCAAACATACAAACACACGAATACACACATACATAATACACACATACACAAACACACACACATACTGACATTCATGCATACAAACATACATACATACGTACATACATACATACATACATACATGCATACACATACACACATACACACATACATAATACACACATACACGCATGCAAACATACAAACACAAGAATACACACATACATACATACATGCATACATACATGCATGCATACATACAAACATACATACGTACATACATACATACATGCATAAACACACACACATACACACATACACACATGCAAACATACAAACACAAGAATACACACATACATAATACACACATACACAAACACACACACACATACGTAAATGCATGCATACATACAACTATACATACATACATGCATACACACACACACATACATACATACATACATACATGCATGCATACACACATGCATACATACACATACATAATACACACATACACAAACACATACATACATACATACATACATGCATGCATACATACAAACATACATACGTACATTCATACACACACACAAATACACACATGCAAACATACAAACACACACAAACACACATACATAATACACACATACACACACACACACACCCACACAAATACACACATACACAAACACACACACATACATACATACATACATGCATGCATACATACAAACATACATACGTACATACATACACACACAAATACACACATGCAAACATACAAACACACACAAACACACATACATAATACACACATACACACACACACACCCACACAAATACACACATACACAAACACACACACATACATACATACATACATGCATGCAAACATGCATGCATACATACAAACATACATACGTACACACATACATACATGCATACACACACACACATACACACATACATAATACACACATACACACGTGCAAACATACAAACACACGAATACACACATACATAATACACACATACACAAACACACACACACACATACATACATGCATGCATACATACATACATACACACATACATAATACACACATACACGAGCACACACACATACATACATACATACGTACATGCATGCATACACACGTGCATACATACACACACACAAATACACACATACATAATACACACATACACAAACACACACAGATACATACATACATACATACATACATACATGCATACACACACACACATACACACATACATAATACACACATACACACATGCAAACATACAAACACACGAATACACACATACATAATACACACATACACAAACACACACACATACATACATGCATGCATACAAACATACATACATACGTACATACATACATACATACATACATGCATACACATACACACAAACACACATACACACATACATAATACACACATACACGCATGCAAACATACAAACACAAGAATACACACATACATAATACACACATACACAAACACACACACATACTGACATTCATGCATACAAACATACATACATACGTACATACATACATACATACATACATGCATACACATACACACATACACACACACACACCCACACAAATACACACATACACAAACACACACACATACATACATACATACATGCATGCAAACATGCATGCATACATACAAACATACATACGTACACACATACATACATGCATACACACACACACATACACACATACATAATACACACATACACACGTGCAAACATACAAACACACGAATACACACATACATAATACACACATACACAAACACACACACACACATACATACATGCATGCATACATACATACATACACACATATATAATACACACATACACGAACACACACACATACATACATACATACGTACATGCATGCATACACACGTGCATACATACACACACACAAATACACACATACATAATACACACATACACAAACACACGCAGATACATACATACATACATACATACATACATGCATACACACACACACATACACACATACATAATACACACATACACACATGCAAACATACAAACACACGAATACACACATACATAATACACACATACACAAACACACACACATACATACATGCATGCATACAAACATACATACATACGTACATACATACATACATACATACATGCATACACATACACACAAACACACATACACACATACATAATACACACATACACGCATGCAAACATACAAACACAAGAATACACACATACATACATACATGCATACATACATGCATGCATACATACAAACATACATACGAACATACATACACACACACAAATACACACATGCAAACATACAAACACACACAAACACACATACATTATACACACATACACACACACACACCCACACAAATACACACATACACAAACACACACACATACATACATACATACATGCATGCAAACATGCATGCATACATACAAACATACATACGTACTCACATACATACATGCATACACACACACACATACACACATACATAATACACACATACACACGTGCAAACATACAAACACACGAATACACACATACATAATACACACATACACAAACACACACACACACATACATACATGCATGCATACATACATACATACACACATACATAATACACACATGCATACATACATACATACATGCATGCATACATACAAACATACATACGTACCTAACCTAACCTAACCTAACCTAACCTTACCTAACCTAACCTAACCTAACCTAACCTAACCTAACCGAACCTAACCTAACCTAACCTAACCTAACCTAACCTAACCTAACCTAACCTAACCTAACCTAACCTATACACAAACACACACACATACATACATGCATGCATACATACATACATACACACATACATAATACACACATGCATACATACATACATACATGCATGCATACATACAAACATACATACGTACCTAACCTAACCTAACCTAACCTAACCTTACCTAACCTAACCTAACCTAACCTAACCTAACCTAACCGAACCTAACCTAACCAAACCTAACCTAACCTAACCTAACCTAACCTAACCTAACCTTACCTAACCTAACCTAACCTAACCTATACACAAACACACACACATACATACATGCATGCATACATACATAAATACATACATGCATGCATACATACAAACACACAAATACACACATGCATACATACACACACACATACACACATACATAATACACACAGACACACATGCAAACATACAAACACACGAATACACACATACATAATACACACATACACAAACACACACACATACTGACATTCATGCATACAAACATACATACATACGTACATACATACATACATACATACATGCATACACATACACACATACACACATACATAATACACACATACACGCATGCAAACATACAAACACAAGAATACACACATACATACATACATGCATACATACATGCATGCATACATACAAACATACATACGTACATACATACATACATGCATAAACACACACACATACACACATACACACATGCAAACATACAAACACAAGAATACACACATACATAATACACACATACACAAACACACACACACATACGTAAATGCATGCATACATACAACTATACATACATACATGCATACACACACACACATACATACATACATACATACATGCATGCATACACACATGCATACATACACATACATAATACACACATACACAAACACATACATACATACATACATACATGCATGCATACATACAAACATACATACGTACATTCATACACACACACAAATACACACATGCAAACATACAAACACACACAAACACACATACATAATACACACATACACACACACACACACCCACACAAATACACACATACACAAACACACACACATACATACATACATACATGCATGCATACATACAAACATACATACGTACATACATACACACACACAAATACACACATGCAAACATACAAACACACACAAACACACATACATAATACACACATACACACACACACACCCACACAAATACACACATACACAAACACACACACATACATACATACATACATGCATGCAAACATGCATGCATACATACAAACATACATACGTACACACATACATACATGCATACACACACACACATACACACATACATAATACACACATACACACGTGCAAACATACAAACACACGAATACACACATACATAATACACACATACACAAACACACACACACACATACATACATGCATGCATACATACATACATACACACATACATAATACACACATACACGAGCACACACACATACATACATACATACGTACATGCATGCATACACACGTGCATACATACACACACACAAATACACACATACATAATACACACATACACAAACACACACAGATACATACATACATACATACATACATACATGCATACACACACACACATACACACATACACACATGCAAACATACAAACACACGAATACACACATACATAATACACACATACACAAACACACACACATACATACATGCATGCATACAAACATACATACATACGTACATACATACATACATACATACATGCAAACACATACACACAAACACACATACACACATACATAATACACACATACACGCATGCAAACATACAAACACAAGAATACACACATACATACATACATGCATACATACATGCATGCATACATACAAACATACATACGAACATACATACACACACACAAATACACACATGCAAACATACAAACACACACAAACACACATACATAATACACACATACACACACACACACCCACACAAATACACACATACACAAACACACACACATACATACATACATACATGCATGCAAACATGCATGCATACATACAAACATACATACGTACTCACATACATACATGCATACACACACACACATACACACATACATAATACACACATACACACGTGCAAACATACAAACACACGAATACACACATACATAATACACACATACACAAACACACACACACACACATACATACATGCATGCATACATACATACATACACACATACATAATACACACATGCATACATACATACATACATGCATGCATACATACAAACATACATACGTACCTAACCTAACCTAACCTAACCTAACCTTACCTTACCTAACCTAACCTAACCTAACCTAACCGAACCTAACCTAACCTAACCTAACCTAACCTAACCTAACCTAACCTAACCTAACCTAACCTAACCTAACCTATACACAAACACACACACATACATACATGCATGCATACATACATACATACATACATGCATGCATACATACAAACATACATACGTACATACATACATACATGCATAAACACACACACATACACACATACACACATGCAAACATACAAACACAAGAATACACACATACATAATACACACATACACAAACACACACACACATACGTAAATGCATGCATACATACAACTATACATACATACATGCATACACACACACACATACATACATACATACATACATGCATGCATACACACATGCATACATACACATACATAATACACACATACACAAACACATACATACATACATACATACATGCATGCATACATACAAACATACATACGTACATACATACACACACACAAATACACACATGCAAACATACAAACACACACAAACACACATACATAATACACACATACACACACACACACACCCACACAAATACACACATACACAAACACACACACATACATACATACATACATGCATGCATACATACAAACATACATACGTACATACATACACACACACAAATACACACATGCAAACATACAAACACACACAAACACACATACATAATACACACATACACACACACACACCCACACAAATACACACATACACAAACACACACACATACATACATGCATACACACACACACATACACACATACATAATACACACATACACACGTGCAAACATACAAACACACGAATACACACATACATAATACACACATACACAAACACACACACACACATACATACATACATGCATGCATACATACATACATACACACATACATAATACACACATACACGAGCACACACACATACATACATACATACGTACATGCATGCATACACACGTGCATACATACACACACACAAATACACACATACATAATACACACATACACAAACACACACAGATACATACATACATACATACATACATACATGCATACACACACACACATACACACATACATAATACACACATACACACATGCAAACATACAAACACACGAATACACACATACATAATACACACATACACAAACACACACACATACATACATGCATGCATACAAACATACATACATACGTACATACATACATACATACATACATGCATACACATACACACAAACACACATACACACATACATAATACACACATACACGCATGCAAACATACAAACACAAGAATACACACATACATACATACATGCATACATACATGCATGCATACATACAAACATACATACGAACATACATACACACACACAAATACACACATGCAAACATACAAACACACACAAACACACATACATAATACACACATACACACACACACACCCACACAAATACACACATACACAAACACACACACATACATACATACATACATACATGCATGCAAACATGCATGCATACATACAAACATACATACGTACTCACATACATACATGCATACACACACACACATACACACATACATAATACACACATACACACGTGCAAACATACAAACACACGAATACACACATACATAATACACACATACACAAACACACACACACACACATACATACATGCATGCATACATACATACATACACACATACATAATACACACATGCATACATACATACATACATGCATGCATACATACAAACATACATACGTACCTAACCTAACCTAACCTAACCTAACCTTACCTAACCTAACCTAACCTAACCTAACCTAACCTAACCGAACCTAACCTAACCTAAACTAACCTAACCTAACCTAACCTAACCTAACCTAACCTAACCTAACCTAACCTATACACAAACACACACACATACATACATGCATGCATACATACATACATACATACATGCATGCATACATACAAACATACATACGTACATACATACATACATGCATAAACACACACACATACACACATACACACATGCAAACATACAAACACAAGAATACACACATACATAATACACACATACACAAACACACACACACATACGTAAATGCATGCATACATACAACTATACATACATACATGCATACACACACACACATACATACATACATACATACATGCATGCATACACACATGCATACATACACATACATAATACACACATACACAAACACATACATACATACATACATACATGCATGCATACATACAAACATACATACGTACATACATACACACACACAAATACACACATGCAAACATACAAACACACACAAACACACATACATAATACACACATACACACACACACACACCCACACAAATACACACATACACAAACACACACACATACATACATACATACATGCATGCATACATACAAACATACATACGTACATACATACACACACACAAATACACACATGCAAACATACAAACACACACAAACACACATACATAATACACACATACACACACACACACCCACACAAATACACACATACACAAACACACACACATACATACATGCATACACACACACATACACACATACATAATACACACATACACACGTGCAAACATACAAACACACGAATACACACATACATAATACACACATACACAAACACACACACACACATACATACATGCATGCATACATACATACATACACACATACATAATACACACATACACGAACACACACACATACATACATACATACGTACATGCATGCATACACACGTGCATACATACACACACACAAATACACACATACATAATACACACATACACAAACACACACAGATACATACATACATACATACATACATACATGCATACACACACACACATACACACATACATAATACACACATACACACATGCAAACATACAAACACACGAATACACACATACATAATACACACATACACAAACACACACACATACTTACATGCATGCATACAAACATACATACATACGTACATACATACATACATACATACATGCATACACATACAAACAAACACACATACACACATACATAATACACACATACACGCATGCAAACATACAAACACAAGAATACACACATACATACATACATGCATACATACATGCATGCATACATACAAACATACATACGAACATACATACACACACACAAATACACACATGCAAACATACAAACACACACAAACACACATACATAATACACACATACACACACACACACCCACACAAATACACACATACACAAACACACACACATACATACATACATACATGCATGCAAACATGCATGCATACATACAAACATACATACGTACTCACATACATACATGCATACACACACACACATACACACATACATAATACACACATACACACGTGCAAACATACAAACACACGAATACACACATACATTATACACACATACACAAACACACACACACACACATACATACATGCATGCATACATACATACATACACACATACATAATACACACATGCATACATACATACATACATGCATGCATACATACAAACATACATACGTACCTAACCTAACCTAACCTAACCTAACCTTACCTAACCTAACCTAACCTAACCTAACCTAACCTAACCTAACCGAACCTAACCTAACCTAGAATACACACATACATAATACACACATACACAAACACACACACACATACGTAAATGCATGCATACATACAAACATACATACATACATGCATACACACACACATACATACATACATACATACATGCATGTATACACACATGCATACATACACATACATAATACACACATACACAAACACATACATACATACATACATACATGCATGCATACATACAAACATACATACGTACATACATACACACACACAAATACACACATGCAAATATACAAACACACACAAACACACATACACACACACACCCACACAAATACACACATACACAAACACACACATACATACATACATACATGCATGCATACATACAAACATACATACGTACATACATACACACACACAAATACACACATGCAAACATACAAACACACACAAACACACATACATAATACACACATACACACACACACACCCACACAAATACACACATACACAAACACACACACATACATACATACATACATGCATGCAAACATGCATGCATACATACAAACATACATACGTACTCACATACATACATGCATACACACACACACATACACATATACACACGTGCAAACATACAAACACACGAATACACACATACATAATACACACATACACAAACACACACACACATACATACATGCATGCATACATACATACATACACACATACATAATACACACATGCATACATACATACATACATGCATGCATACATACAAACATACATACGTACCTAACCTAACCTAACCTAACCTAACCTTACCTAACCTAACCTAACCTAACCTAACCTAACCGAACCTAACCTAACCTAAACTAACCTAACCTAACCTAACCTAACCTAACCTTACCTAACCTAACCTAACCTATACACAAACACACACACATACATACATGCATGCATACATACATACATACATACATGCATGCTTACATACAAACACACACACAAATACACACATGCAAACATACAAACACACACAAACACACATACATAATACACACATACACACACACACACCCACACAAATACACACATACACAAACACACACACATACATACATACATACATGCATGCAAACATGCATGCATACATACAAACATACATACGTACTCACATACATACATGCATACACACACACACATACACACATACATAATACACACATACACACGTGCAAACATACAAACACACGAATACACACATACATAATACACACATACACAAACACACACACACACATACATACATGCATGCATACATACATACATACACACATACATAATACACACATGCATACATACATACATACATGCATGCATACATACAAACATACATACGTACCTAACCTAACCTAACCTAACCTTACCTAACCTAACCTAACCTAACCTAACCTAACCTAACCGAACCTAACCTAACCTAACCTAACCTATACACAAACACACACACATACATACATGCATGCATACATACATAAATACATACATGCATGCATACATACAAACACACAAATACACACATGCATACATACACACACACATACACACATACATAATACACACAGACACACATGCAAACATACAAACACACGAATACACACATACATAATACACACATACACAAACACACACACATACTGACATTCATGCATACAAACATACATACATACGTACATACATACATACATACATACATGCATACACATACACACATACACACATACATAATACACACATACACGCATGCAAACATACAAACACAAGAATACACACATACATACATACATGCATACATACATGCATGCATACATACAAACATACATACGTACATACATACATACATGCATAAACACACACACATACACACATACACACATGCAAACATACAAACACAAGAATACACACATACATAATACACACATACACAAACACACACACACATACGTAAATGCATGCATACATACAACTATACATACATACATGCATACACACACACACATACATACATACATACATACATGCATGCATACACACATGCATACATACACATACATAATACACACATACACAAACACATACATACATACATACATACATGCATGCATACATACAAACATACATACGTACATTCATACACACACACAAATACACACATGCAAACATACAAACACACACAAACACACATACATAATACACACATACACACACACACACACCCACACAAATACACACATACACAAACACACACACATACATACATACATACATGCATGCATACATACAAACATACATACGTACATACATACACACACACAAATACACACATGCAAACATACAAACACACACAAACACAACATACATAATACACACATACACACACACACACCCACACAAATACACACATACACAAACACACACACATACATACATACATACATGCATGCAAACATGCATGCATACATACAAACATACATACGTACACACATACATACATGCATACACACACACATACACACATACATAATACACACATACACACGTGCAAACATACAAACACACGAATACACACATACATAATACACACATACACAAACACACACACACACATACATACATGCATGCATACATACATACATACACACATACATAATACACACATGCATACATACATACATACATGCATGCATACATACAAACATACATACGTACCTAACCTAACCTAACCTAACCTAACCTTACCTAACCTAACCTAACCTAACCTAACCTAACCTAACCGAACCTAACCTAACCTAACCTAACCTAACCTAACCTAACCTAACCTAACCTAACCTAACCTAACCTATACACAAACACACACACATACATACATGCATGCATACATACATACATACATACATGCATGCATACATACAAACATACATACGTACATACATACATACATGCATAAACACACACACATACACACATACACACATGCAAACATACAAACACAAGAATACACACATACATAATACACACATACACAAACACACACACACATACGTAAATGCATGCATACATACAACTATACATACATGCATGCATACATACAAACATACATACGTACATACATACATACATGCATAAACACACACACATACACACATACACACATGCAAACATACAAACACAAGAATACACACATACATAATACACACATACACAAACACACACACACATACGTAAATGCATGCATACATACAACTATACAAACATACATGCATACACACACACACATACATACATACATACATACATGCATGCATACACACATGCATACATACACATACATAATACACACATACATACATACATACATACATGCATGCATACATACAAACATACATACGTACATTCATACACACACACAAATACACACATGCAAACATACAAACACACACAAACACACATACATAATACACACATACACACACACACACACCCACACAAATACACACATACACAAACACACACACATACATACATACATACATGCATGCATACATACAAACATACATACGTACATACATACACACACACAAATACACACATGCAAACATACAAACACACACAAACACACATACATAATACACACATACACACACACACACCCACACAAATACACACATACACAAACACACACACATACATACATACATACATGCATGCAAACATGCATGCATACATACAAACATACATACGTACACACATACATACATGCATACACACACACACATACACACATACATAATACACACATACACACGTGCAAACATACAAACACACGAATACACACATACATAATACACACATACACAAACACACACACACACATACATACATGCATGCATACATACATACATACACACATACATAATACACACATACACGAACACACACACATACATACATACATACGTACATGCATGCATACACACGTGCATACATACACACACACAAATACACACATACATAATACACACATACACAAACACACACAGATACATACATACATACATACATACATACATGCATACACACACACACATACACACATACATAATACACACATACACACGTGCAAACATACAAACACACGAATACACACATACATAATACACACATACACAAACACACACACACACATACATACATGCATGCATACATACATACATACACACATACATAATACACACATGCATACATACATACATACATGCATGCATACATACAAACATACATACGTACCTAACCTAACCTAACCTAACCTAACCTTACCTAACCTAACCTAACCTAACCTAACCTAACCTAACCGAACCTAACCTAACCAAACCTAACCTAACCTAACCTAACCTAACCTAACCTAACCTTACCTAACCTAACCTAACCTAACCTATACACAAACACACACACATACATACATGCATGCATACATACATAAATACATACATGCATGCATACATACAAACACACAAATACACACATGCATACATACACACACACATACACACATACATAATACACACAGACACACATGCAAACATACAAACACACGAATACACACATACATAATACACACATACACAAACACACACACATACTGACATTCATGCATACAAACATACATACATACGTACATACATACATACATACATGCATACACATACACACATACACACATACATAATACACACATACACGCATGCAAACATACAAACACAAGAATACACACATACATACATACATGCATACATACATGCATGCATACATACAAACAAACATACGTACATACATACATACATGCATAAACACACACACATACACACATACACACATGCAAACATACAAACACAAGAATACACACATACATAATACACACATACACAAACACACACACACATACGTAAATGCATGCATACATACAACTATACATACATACATGCATACACACACACACATACATACATACATACATACATGCATGCATACACACATGCATACATACACATACATAATACACACATACACAAACACATACATACATACATACATACATGCATGCATACATACAAACATACATACGTACATTCATACACACACACAAATACACACATGCAAACATACAAACACACACAAACACACATACATAATACACACATACACACACACACACACCCACACAAATACACACATACACAAACACACACACATACATACATACATACATGCATGCATACATACAAACATACATACGTACATACATACACACACACAAATACACACATGCAAACATACAAACACACACAAACACACATACATAATACACACATACACACACACACACCCACACAAATACACACATACACAAACACACACACATACATACATACATACATGCATGCAAACATGCATGCATACATACAAACATACATACGTACACACATACATACATGCATACACACACACACATACACACATACATAATACACACATACACACGTGCAAACATACAAACACACGAATACACACATACATAATACACACATACACAAACACACACACACACACATACATACATGCATGCATACATACATACATACACACATACATAATACACACATGCATACATACATACATACATGCATGCATACATACAAACATACATACGTACCTAACCTAACCTAACCTAACCTAACCTTACCTAACCTAACCTAACCTAACCTAACCTAACCGAACCTAACCTAACCTAACCTAACCTAACCTAACCTAACCTAACCTAACCTAACCTAACCTAACCTATACACAAACACACACACATACATACATGCATGCATACATACATACATACATACATGCATGCATACATACAAACATACATACGTACATACATACATACATGCATAAACACACACACACATACACACATACACACATGCAAACATACAAACACAAGAATACACACATACATAATACACACATACACAAACACACACACACATACGTAAATGCATGCATACATACAACTATACATACATACATGCATACACACACACACATACATACATACATACATACATGCATGCATACACACATGCATACATACACATACATAATACACACATACACAAACACATACATACATACATACATACATGCATGCATACATACAAACATACATACGTACATACATACACACACACAAATACACACATGCAAACATACAAACACACACAAACACACATACATAATACACACATACACACACACACACACCCACACAAATACACACATACACAAACACACACACATACATACATACATACATGCATGCATACATACAAACATACATACGTACATACATACACACACACAAATACACACATGCAAACATACAAACACACACAAACACACATACATAATACACACATACACACACACACACCCACACAAATACACACATACACAAACACACACACATACATACATGCATACACACACACACATACACACATACATAATACACACATACACACGTGCAAACATACAAACACACGAATACACACATACATAATACACACATACACAAACACACACACACACATACATACATGCATGCATACATACATACATACACACATACATAATACACACATACACGAGCACACAAACATACATACATACATACGTACATGCATGCATACACACGTGCATACATACACACACACAAATACACACATACATAATACACACATACACAAACACACACAGATACATACATACATACATACATACATACATGCATACACACACACACATACACACATACATAATACACACATACACACATGCAAACATACAAACACACGAATACACACATACATAATACACACATACACAAACACACACACATACATACATGCATGCATACAAACATACATACATACGTACATACATACATACATACATACATGCATACACATACACACAAACACACATACACACATACATAATACACACATACACGCATGCAAACATACAAACACAAGAATACACACATACATACATACATGCATACATACATGCATGCATACATACAAACATACATACGAACATACATACACACACACAAATACACACATGCAAACATACAAACACACACAAACACACATACATAATACACACATACACACACACACACCCACACAAATACACACATACACAAACACACACACATACATACATACATACATGCATGCAAACATGCATGCATACATACAAACATACATACGTACTCACATACATACATGCATACACACACACACATACACACATACATAATACACACATACACACGTGCAAACATACAAACACACGAATACACACATACATAATACACACATACACAAACACACACACACACACATACATACATGCATGCATACATACATACATACACACATACATAATACACACATGCATACATACATACATACATGCATGCATACATACAAACATACATACGTACCTAACCTAACCTAACCTAACCTAACCTTACCTAACCTAACCTAACCTAACCTAACCTAACCTAACCGAACCTAACCTAACCTAACCTAACCTAACCTAACCTAACCTAACCTAACCTAACCTAACCTAACCTAACCTAACCTAACCTAACCTAACCTAACCTAACCTAACCTATACACAAACACACACACATACATACATGCATGCATACATACATACATACATACATGCATGCATACATACAAACATACATACGTACATACATACATACATGCATAAACACACACACATACACACATACACACATGCAAACATACAAACACAAGAATACACACATACATAATACACACATACACAAACACACACACACATACGTAAATGCATGCATACATACAACTATACATACATACATGCATACACACACACACATACATACATACATACATACATGCATGCATACACACATGCATACATACACACACACAAATACACACATGCAAACATACAAACACACACAAACACACATACACACACACACACCCACACAAATACACACATACACAAACACACACACATACATACATACATACATGCATGCAAACATGCATGCATACATACAAACATACATACGTACTCACATGCATACATGCATACACACACACACATACACACATACATAATACACACATACACACGTGCAAACATACAAACACACGAATACACACATACATAATACACACATACACAAACACACACACCCACACAAATACACACATACACAAACACACACACATACATACATACATACATGCATGCATACATACAAACATACATACGTACATACATACACACACACAAATACACACATGCAAACATACAAACACACACAAACACACATACATAATACACACATACACACACACACACCCACACAAATACACACATACACAAACACACACACATACATACATGCATACACACACACACATACACACATACATAATACACACATACACACGTGCAAACATACAAACACACGAATACACACATACATAATACACACATACACAAACACACACACACACATACATACATGCATGCATACATACATACATACACACATACATAATACACACATACACGAACACACACACATACATACATACATACGTACATGCATGCATACACACGTGCATACATACACACACACAAATACACACATACATAATACACACATACACAAACACACACAGATACATACATACATACATACATACATACATGCATACACACACACACATACACACATACATAATACACACATACACACATGCAAACATACAAACACACGAATACACACATACATAATACACACATACACAAACACACACACATACTTACATGCATGCATACAAACATACATACATACGTACATACATACATACATACATACATGCATACACATACAAACAAACACACATACACACATACATAATACGCACATACACGCATGCAAACATACAAACACAAGAATACACACATACATACATACATGCATACATACATGCATGCATACATACAAACATACATACGAACATACATACACACACACAAATACACACATGCAAACATACAAACACACACAAACACACATACATAATACACACATACACACACACACACCCACACAAATACACACATACACAAACACACACACATACATACATACATACATGCATGCAAACATGCATGCATACATACAAACATACATACGTACTCACATACATACATGCATACACACACACACATACACACATACATAATACACACATACACACGTGCAAACATACAAACACACGAATACACACATACATTATACACACATACACAAACACACACACACACACATACATACATGCATGCATACATACATACATACACACATACATAATACACACATGCATACATACATACATACATGCATGCATACATACAAACATACATACGTACCTAACCTAACCTAACCTAACCTAACCTTACCTAACCTAACCTAACCTAACCTAACCTAACCTAACCGAACCTAACCTAACCTAGAATACACACATACATAATACACACATACACAAACACACACACACATACGTAAATGCATGCATACATACAAACATACATACATACATGCATACACACACACATACATACATACATACATACATGCATGTATACACACATGCATACATACACATACATAATACACACATACACAAACACATACATACATACATACATACATGCATGCATACATACAAACATACATACGTACATACATACACACACACAAATACACACATGCAAATATACAAACACACACAAACACACATACATAATACACACATACACACACACACCCACACAAATACACACATACACAAACACACACATACATACATACATACATGCATGCATACATACAAACATACATACGTACATACATACACACACACAAATACACACATGCAAACATACAAACACACACAAACACACATACATAATACACACATACACACACACACACCCACACAAATACACACATACACAAACACACACACATACATACATACATACATGCATGCAAACATGCATGCATACATACAAACATACATACGTACTCACATACATACATGCATACACACACACACATACACATATACACACGTGCAAACATACAAACACACGAATACACACATACATAATACACACATACACAAACACACACACACATACATACATGCATGCATACATACATACATACACACATACATAATACACACATGCATACATACATACATACATGCATGCATACATACAAACATACATACGTACCTAACCTAACCTAACCTAACCTAACCTTACCTAACCTAACCTAACCTAACCTAACCTAACCTAACCGAACCTAACCTAACCTAAACTAACCTAACCTAACCTAACCTAACCTAACCTTACCTAACCTAACCTAACCTATACACAAACACACACACATACATACATGCATGCATACATACATACATACATACATGCATGCTTACATACAAACACACACACAAATACACACATGCAAACATACAAACACACACAAACACACATACATAATACACACATACACACACACACACCCACACAAATACACACATACACAAACACACACACATACATACATACATACATGCATGCAAACATGCATGCATACATACAAACATACATACGTACTCACATACATACATGCATACACACACACACATACACACATACATAATACACACATACACACGTGCAAACATACAAACACACGAATTCACACATACATAATACACACATACACAAACACACACACACACATACATACATGCATGCATACATACATACATACACACATACATAATACACACATGCATACATACATACATACATGCATGCATACATACAAACATACATACGTACCTAACCTAACCTAACCTAACCTAACCTTACCTAACCTAACCTAACCTAACCTAACCTAACCTAACCGAACCTAACCTAACCAAACCTAACCTAACCTAACCTAACCTAACCTAACCTAACCTTACCTAACCTAACCTAACCTAACCTATACACAAACACACACACATACATACATGCATGCATACATACATAAATACATACATGCATGCATACATACAAACACACAAATACACACATGCATACATACACACACACATACACACATACATAATACACACAGACACACATGCAAACATACAAACACACGAATACACACATACATAATACACACATACACAAACACACACACATACTGACATTCATGCATACAAACATACATACATACGTACATACATACATACATACATACATGCATACACATACACACATACACACATACATAAAACACACATACACGCATGCAAACATACAAACACAAGAATACACACATACATACATACATGCATACATACATGCATGCATACATACAAACATACATACGTACATACATACATACATGCATAAACACACACACATACACACATACACACATGCAAACATACAAACACAAGAATACACACATACATAATACACACATACACAAACACACACACACATACGTAAATGCATGCATACATACAACTATACATACATACATGCATACACACACACACATACATACATACATACATACATGCATGCATACACACATGCATACATACACATACATAATACACACATACACAAACACATACATACATACATACATACATGCATGCATACATACAAACATACATACGTACATTCATACACACACACAAATACACACATGCAAACATACAAACACACACAAACACACATACATAATACACACATACACACACACACACACCCACACAAATACACACATACACAAACACACACACATACATACATACATACATGCATGCATACATACAAACATACATACGTACATACATACACACACACAAATACACACATGCAAACATACAAACACACACAAACACACATACATAATACACACATACACACACACACACCCACACAAATACACACATACACAAACACACACACATACATACATACATACATGCATGCAAACATGCATGCATACATACAAACATACATACGTACACACATACATACATGCATACACACACACACATACACACATACATAATACACACATACACACGTGCAAACATACAAACACACGAATACACACATACATAATACACACATACACAAACACACACACACACATACATACATGCATGCATACATACATACATACACACATACATAATACACACATGCATACATACATACATACATGCATGCATACATACAAACATACATACGTACCTAACCTAACCTAACCTAACCTAACCTTACCTAACCTAACCTAACCTAACCTAACCTAACCGAACCTAACCTAACCTAACCTAACCTAACCTAACCTAACCTAACCTAACCTAACCTATACACAAACACACACACATACATACATGCATGCATACATACATACATACATACATGCATGCATACATACAAACATACATACGTACATACATACATACATGCATAAACACACACACATACACACATACACACATGCAAACATACAAACACAAGAATACACACATACATAATACACACATACACAAACACACACACACATACGTAAATGCATGCATACATACAACTATACATACATACATGCATACACACACACACATACATACATACATACATACATGCATGCATACACACATGCATACATACACATACATAATACACACATACACAAACACATACATACATACATACATACAT
>NW_027518449.1:1281792-1284292 GCF_051622035.1 Arctopsyche grandis | reverse complement strand
ACATACATACACACACACAAATACACACATGCAAACATACAAACACACACAAACACACATATATAATACACACATACACACACACACCCACACAAATACACACATACACAAACACACACACATACATACATACATACATGCATGCATACATACAAACATACATACGTATATACATACACACACACAAATACACACATGCAAACATACAAACACACACAAACACACATACATAATACACACATACATAATACACACATACACACACACACACCCACACAAATACACACACACACATACATACATACATACATGCATGCATACATACAAACATACATACGTACACACATACATACATGCATACACACACACACACATACACACATACATAATACACACATACACACGTGCAAACATACAAACACACGAATACACACATACATAATACACACATACACAAACACACACACACACATACATACATGCATGCATACATACATACATACACACATACATAATACACACATGCATACATACATACATACATGCATGCATACATACAAACATACATACGTACCTAACCTAACCTAACCTAACCTAACCTTACCTCACCTAACCTAACCTAACCTAACCTAACCTTACCGAACCTAACCTAACCTATCCTAACCTAACCTAACCTAACCTAACCTATACACAAACACACACACATACATACATGCATGCATACATACATACATACATACATACATGCATGCATACATACAAACACACAAATACACACATGCATACATACACACAAACATACACACATACATAATACACACATACACACATGCAAACATACAAACACACGAATACACACATACATAATACACACATACACAAACACACACACATACATACATGCATGCATACAAACATACATACATACGTACATACATACATACATACATACATGCATACACATACACACATACACACATACACACATACACACATACATAATACACACATACACGCATGCAAACATACAAACACAAGAATACACACATACATACATACATGCATACATACATGCATGCATACATACAAACATACATACGTACATACATACCTACATGCATAAACACACACACATACACACATATACACATGCAAACATACAAACACAAGAATACGCACATACATAATACACACATACACAAACACACACACACATACGTAAATGCATGCATTCATACAAACATACAAACATACATGCATACACACACACACATACATACATACATACATACATGCATGCATACACACATGCATACATACACATACATAATACACACATACACAAACACATACATACATACATACATACATGCATGCATACATACAAACATACATACGTACATACATACACACACACAAATACACACATGCAAACATACAAACAAACACAAACACACATACATAATACACACATACACACACACACACCCACACAAATACACACATACACAAACACACACACATACATACATACATACATGCATGCATACATACAAACATACATACGTACATACATACACACAAACAAATACACACATGCAAACATACAAACACACACAAACACACATACATAATACACACATACACACACACACACCCACACAAATACACACATACACAAACACACACACATACATACATACATACATGCATGCAAACATGCATGCATACATACAAACATACATACGTACACACATACATACATGCATACACACACACACATACACACATAAATAATACACACATACACACGTGCAAACATACAAACACACGAATACACACATACATAATACATACATACACAAACACACACACACACATACATACATGCATGCATACATACATACATACACACATACATAATACACACATGCATACATACATACATACACACATGCATACATACACACACACATACACACATATATAATACACACATACACACATGCAAACATACAAACACACGAATACACACATACATAATACACACATACACAAACACACACACATACATACATACATACATACATACAAACATACTTACATACATGCATACACACACACACACACATACATACATACATGCATACATACATGCATGCATACATACAAACATACATACGTACATACATACATACTACACATACATAATACACACATACACAAACACACACACACACATACATACATGCATGCATACATACATACATACACACATACATAATACACACATGCATACATACATACATACATGCATGCATACATACAAACATACATACGTACCTAACCTAACCTAACCTAACCTAACCTTACCTCACCTAACCTAACCTAACCTAACCTAACCTAACCGAACCTAACCTAACCTAACCTAACCTAACCTAACCTAACCTAACCTATACACAAACACACACACATACATACATGCATGCATACATACATA
>NW_027518449.1:1211792-1276792 GCF_051622035.1 Arctopsyche grandis | reverse complement strand
CATACATACATACATACATGCATGCAAACATGCATGCATACATACAAACATACATACGTACACACATACATACATGCATACACACACACACATACACACATACATAATACACACATACACACGTGCAAACATACAAACACACGAATACACACATACATAAAACACACATACACAAACACACACACACACATACATACATGCATGCATACATACAAACATACACACATACATAATACACACATGCATACATACATACATACACACATGCATACATACACACACACATGCATACATACACACACACACATACACACATATATAATACACACATACACACATGCAAACATACAAACACACGAATACACACATACATAATACACACATACACAAACACACACACATACATACATGCATGCATACAAACATACATACATACGTACATACATACACACACACAAATACACACATGCAAACATACAAACACACACAAACACACATACATAATACACACATACACACACACACCCACACAAATACACACATACACAAACACACACACATACATACATACATACATGCATGCAAACATGCATGCATACATACAAACATACATAAGTACAAACATACATACATGCATACACACACACACATACACACATACATAATACACACATACACACGTGCAAACATACAAACACATGAATACACACATACATAATACACACATACACAAACACACACACACACATATATACAAGCATGCATACATACAAACATACACACATACATAATACACACATGCATACATACATACATACACACATGCATACATACACACACACACATACACACATATATAATACACACATACACACATGCAAACATACAAACACACGAATACACACATACATAATACACACATACACAAACACACACACATACATACATGCATGCATACAAACATACATACATACGTACATACATACACACACACAAATACACACATGCAAACATACAAACACACACAAACACACATACATAATACACACATACACACACACACCCACACAAATACACACATACACAAACACACACACATACATACATACATACATGCATGCAAACATGCATGCATACATACAAACATACATACGTACACACATACATACATGCATACACACACACACATAAACACATACATAATACACACATACACACGTGCAAACATACAAACACACGAATACACACATACATAATACACACATACACAAACACACACACACACATACATACATGCATGCATACATACAAACATACACACATACATAATACACACATGCATACATACATACATACACACATGCATACATACACACACACACATACACACATATATAATACACACATACACACATGCAAACATACAAACACACGAATACACACATACATAATACACACATACACAAACACACACACATACATACATGCATGCATACAAACATACAAACATACGTACATACATACACACACACAAATACACACATGCAAACATACAAACACACAAAAACACACATACATAATACACACATACACACACACACCCACACAAATACACACATACACAAACACACACACATACATACATACATACATGCATGCAAACATGCATGCATACATACAAACATACATACGTACACACATACATACATGCATACACACACACACATACACACATACATAATACACACATACACACGTGCAAACATACAAACACACGAATACACACATACATAATACACACATACACAAACACACACACACATACATACATGCATGCATACATACATACATACACACATACATAATACACACATGCATACATACATACATACATGCATGCATACATACAAACATACATACGTACCTAACCTAACCTAACCTAACCTAACCTTACCTAACCTAACCTAACCTAACCTAACCTAACCTAACCGAACCTAACCTAACCTAACCTAACCTAACCTAACCTAACCTAACCTATACACAAACACACACAAATACACACATGCAAAGATACAAACACACACAAACACACATATATAATACACACATACACACACACACCCACACAAATACACACATACACAAACACACACACATACATACATACATACATGCATGCATACATACAAACATACATACGTACATACATACACACACACAAATACACACATGCAAACATACAAACACACACAAACACACATACATAATACACACATACATAATACACACATACACACACACACACCCACACAAATACACACACACACATACATACATACATACATGCATGCATACATACAAACATACATACGTACACACATACATACATGCATACACACACACACACATACACACATACATAATACACACATACACACGTGCAAACATACAAACACACGAATACACACATACATAATACACACATACACAAACACACACACACACATACATACATGAATGCATACATACATACATACACACATACATAATACACACATGCATACATACATACATACATGCATGCATACATACAAACATACATACGTACCTAACCTAACCTAACCTAACCTAACCTTACCTAACCTAACCTAACCTAACCTAACCTAACCTAACCGAACCTAACCTAACCTAACCTAACCTAACCTAACCTTACCTAACCTAACCTAACCTAACCTAACCTAACCTATACACAAACACACACACATACATACATGCATGCATACATACATACATACATACATGCATGCATACATACAAACATACATACGTACATACATACATACATGCATAAACACACACACATACACACATACACACATGCAAACATACAAACACAAGAATACACACATACATAATACACACATACACAAACACACACACACATACGTAAATGCATGCATACATACAACTATACATACATACATGCATACACACACACACATACATACATACATACATACATGCATGCATACACACATGCATACATACACATACATAATACACACATACACAAACACATACATACATACATACATACATGCATGCATACATACAAACATACATACGTACATACATACACACACACATATACACACATGCAAACATACAAACACACACAAACACACATACATAATACACACATACACACACACACACCCACACAAATACACACATACACAAACACACACATGCATACATACATACATGCATGCAAACATGCATGCATACATACAAACATACATACGTACACACATACATACATGCATACACACACACACATACACACATACATAATACACACATACACACGTGCAAACATACAAACACACGAATACACACATACATAATACACACATACACAAACACACACACACACATACATACATGCATGCATACATACATACATACACACATACATAATACACACATACACGAACACACACACATACATACATACATACGTACATGCATGCATACACACGTGCATACATACACACACACAAATACACACATACATAATACACACATACACAAACACACACAGATACATACATACATACATACATACATACATGCATACACACACACACATACACACATACATAATACACACATACACACATGCAAACATACAAACACACGAATACACACATACATAATACACACATACACAAACACACACACATACATACATGCATGCATACAAACATACATACATACGTACATACATACATACATACATACATGCATACACATACACACAAACACACATACACACATACATAATACACACATACACGCATGCAAACATACAAACACAAGAATACACACATACATACATACATGCATACATACATGCATGCATACATACAAACATACATACGAACATACATACACACACACAAATACACACATGCAAACATACAAACACACACAAACACACATACATAATACACACATACACACACACACACCCACACAAATACACACATACACAAACACACACACATACATACATACATACATGCATGCAAACATGCATGCATACATACAAACATACATACGTACTCACATACATACATGCATACACACACACACATACACACATACATAATACACACATACACACGTGCAAACATACAAACACACGAATACACACATACATAATACACACATACACAAACACACACACACACACATACATACATGCATGCATACATACATACATACACACATACATAATACACACATGCATACATACATAAATACATGCATGCATACATACAAACATACATACGTACCTAACCTAACCTAACCTAACCTAACCTTACCTAACCTAACCTAACCTAACCTAACCTAACCGAACCTAACCTAACCTAACCTAACCTAACCTAACCTAACCTAACCTAACCTTTTTTTTTTTTTTTTTTTTTTATTTTTTTTTATTTTTTTTTTTTTTTTTTTTTTTTATCGTCGGAGGTGGGGAATCTTCCAAAGACATCCTCTAGCCCGAACTGGAGGATAGTGTCGGATTTTTACCGACTAAACCCCACCCCCTTGACACCTCTGCTCCCCGGACACATTTTCATGTTTTGCTTCGGGAAAGCAGTTTTGTCTTAGCCATTTATGGCTCTTCCTTCGAGTTCTCGGGTTCTTTCTGCTTCTTCTTTATTTTTCATTATCATCGAAGCAAATGCTTCCCACGCTGACCAGGCAGTTGCGCTATCCAGTATGACGAAGATTATGTTTATCGGCGTCAGGTGTTCTACGCCGATTACAGTTCTGAATGTTCTTCTGTCGTCTTCCCATGCTGGACAATCAAAGGTTGTGTGGGCCGCGTCGTCTTTCTCGTTTTCACAGTGGTGGCACTTCGGAGTTGTTTCCTTTCCTATTTTGTGTAGGTAGGTCCCGAAGCACCCGTGACCTGTGAGTATTTGGGTCGTGTGGTGATTTAGTTCGCCGTGCTTTCTTTGGCACCACGCTTTTAGGTCTCCGATGAGATGGTGTGTCCATCGACCTTTTTCAGAGTTGTTCCATCTGTCTTGCCATTTGATTATCGTTGTTTCTCTGGCTGTACTCTTTTTTTCACCTCTGTAGATCGCTTGTCGTTCTAGAGCGAGTAAGTCGATCGGTGGAATGGCGCACAACACCAGGATGGCATCTTCTGATACTGTTCGGTATGCCGCTGCGACTCTTAATGCAGCTCTTCTTTGTACTCTAGCGAGGCTGAGCCTCGTCCTCTCAACCTTTGTTTTTTCCGCCCAAATCGGAGCACCGTACAGGAGGACTGAGTGTACTACTTCACAGTATAGTTTTCTTCTCCTCTGTTTCGGTCCACCGATGTTGGGCATCAGTCTGGCGAGGTCTTCTGCTATTTGGGCCGCCCTAGCTCCCGCTTTTTCCGCATGTTTTGCAAAGCGTAGTTTGTCATCTAACTGCACTCCCAAATACCGCAGTGATCTGCTGAACGTCACCTCAAAACCGTTGACTGTTATTTGAGGAGGCAGCAGCTTTCTACGTCTTGTGAAGAATACAGCTTCGGTTTTCTGGACGGCGAGCTCCAAGCCCGCATCCACGAGCCATTTTTTAACCCTTCTTATGGCTTCTTCGCTTCTTAGGCGTAAAGATGTTGTGTTCTTTGCGGTGACAAGCAACGCGACATCGTCAGCAAAGGCGACCAGGCTCGTTTCATCTGGCATTTGGATCTTCAACAAGCCGTCGTACATTACATTCCAAAGCGCCGGGCCCAGGACCGATCCCTGTGGTACGCCCGCAGTGACTGATCGTTCGTATTTTTTGCCCATGCATTCATACAGAAGGATTCTGTCCGAAAAATAGCTTTCGATCATCTTGATAAGTTTTTCCGGAGCATTGATAGTGACTAATGCATCGAGAGTCCTTCCCCAGTTGGCAGTGTTGAATGCATTTTTTATGTCGAGCGCGATCATCACAACATGTTTGCTCGCCTTGACGCTCCCACGCCATGCAAGTCTTACGGTGTTTACGACTTCACTGATCGCGTCAATAGTTGAGCGACCGGGTCGAAATCCAAATTGCTGCGATGACAGTCCTGTGTCGCTGTTTTCTAGCTGTTGTTGTAGTCGCTGTAGGAGAAGTCTCTCTAGTAACTTTCCTACCCCATCAAGTAGGCAGAGTGGCCTGTATGATGAAGGTCCTGGTGGGCCTCCCTTTCCTTTTGAAATCAGCACGAGTTTTTGTCTTTTCCATGGTTTTGGAAAGGTTCCTTCCGACAGACAAGCATTGAAGGTCGTCAACAGCAACGCAGGATCGCTCAAGGCAATTCTTTTAATAACTGCGTTTGGAATGCAGTCCGGTCCCGGCGCCTTTTCAATATTTATTCGTTTGGCGGCTGCTACGACTTCTTCCTCCGTGAAAATCGGCATCTCATCACCAGTACTGCTCGCCGATCGTCTTTCCATCACTGGGTGTTGCGGAAAGAGGCCATCTATGACCAATTCAAGACTCGCCTTATTTTCAAGATATGGATCGACAGTTCCAATTCGGAGCTTTTTCCTTATGATCTTATATGGGCTCCCCCACGGATCCACATCAATCGATTTGCAGAGCTCTTTCCAGCATCTCTCTTTACTTTCTTTTATAGCTTTTCGTAAAGCTATCCTGGCTTCTTGATATTTCACTCTGTGCTGTTCATTGCTTGACCGTCGTTGTGCTCGGCGTCTGCAGGTTAAGCACTCGCGGCGAAGTATGGCGATGTTTTCGGTCCACCAGAAGACCGGGTGCCTCTTTTTACCTCCGCGTCTCGGCATCGATGCGTCGCAGCTCTCACTCAATAGGTCATTTAATGAGTTGGCAATGTCTTCGGCTCCAACCCCGCTGCTTGCGACGTCAGTCACTTTTGATCTTAGTTCTGCAACGGCTTCGTCCAAAGCTACGATGTCCAGCTTACGAGCTCCCCAGCCAGAACTAGAAGGTAACATTTGTGGCCCGGCGAGGCGATCTTCCAACTCGAAGCCAATGTAGCGATGGTCGCTGTGAGAGTAGCTGTCAAGCACTTGCCATTTTCGGATCCTGCCAATTATTGTTTCACCTGCAAATGTGACATCGATGACCGATCCGGTGCTGCCCCGAACGAACGTGTAAGCACTTCCTACGTTGGCCGCATGCAGATGTAAATGCGATGCCATTTCAGAGAGTAAAATACCTCTGCGATCCGTTTTTTGAGAGCCCCACTCTGGAGCTTTTGAACCTAACCTAACCTAACCTAACCTAACCTAACCTAACCTAACCTAACCTAACCTATACACAAACACACACACATACATACATGCATGCATACATACATACATACATACATGCATGCATACATACAAACACACAAATACACACATGCATACATACACACACACATACACACATACATAATACACACAGACACACATGCAAACATACAAACACACGAATACACACATACATAATACACACATACACAAACACACACACATACTGACATTCATGCATACAAACATACATACATACGTACATACATACATACATACATACATGCATACACATACACACATACACACATACATAATACACACATACACGCATGCAAACATACAAACACAAGAATACACACATACATACATACATGCATACATACATGCATGCATACATACAAACATACATACGTACATACATACATACATGCATAAACACAAACACATACACACATACACACATGCAAACATACAAACACAAGAATACACACATACATAATACACACATACACAAACACACACACACATACGTAAATGCATGCATACATACAACTATACATACATACATGCATACACACACACACATACATACATACATACATACATGCATGCATACACACATGCATACATACACATACATAATACACACATACACAAACACATACATACATACATACATACATGCATGCATACATACAAACATACATACGTACATACATACACACACACAAATACACACATGCAAACATACAAACACACACAAACACACATACATAATACACACATACACACACACACACCCACACAAATACACACATACACAAACACACACACATACATACATACATACATGCATGCAAACATGCATGCATACATACAAACATACATACGTACACACATACATACATGCATACACACACACACATACACACATACATAATACACACATACACACGTGCAAACATACAAACACACGAATACACACAAACATAATACACACATACACAAACACACACACACATACATGCATGCATACATACAAACATACATACGTACCTAACCTAACCTAACCTAACCTAACCTTACCTAACCTAACCTAACCTAACCTAACCTAACCTAACCTAACCTAACCTAACCTAGAATACACACGTACATAATACACACATACACAAACACACACACACATACGTAAATGCATGCATACATACAAACATACATACATACATGCATACACACACACATACATACATACATACATACATGCATGTATACACACATGCATACATACACATACATAATACACACATACACAAACACATACATACATACATACATACATGCATGCATACATACAAACATACATACGTACATACATACACACACACAAATACACACATGCAAATATACAAACACACACAAACACACATACATAATACACACATACACACACACACACCCACACAAATACACACATACACAAACACACACATACATACATACATACATGCATGCATACATACAAACATACATACGTACATACATACACACACACAAATACACACATGCAAACATACAAACACACACAAACACACATACATAATACACACATACACACACACACACCCACACAAATACACACATACACAAACACACACACATACATACATACATACATGCATGCAAACATGCATGCATACATACAAACATACATACGTACTCACATACATACATGCATACACACACACACATACACATATACACACGTGCAAACATACAAACACACGAATACACACATACATAATACACACATACACAAACACACACACACATACATACATGCATGCATACATACATACATACACACATACATAATACACACATGCATACATACATACATACATGCATGCATACATACAAACATACATACGTACCTAACCTAACCTAACCTAACCTAACCTTACCAAACCTAACCTAACCTAACCTAACCTAACCTAACCGAACCTAACCTAACCTAAACTAACCTAACCTAACCTAACCTAACCTAACCTTACCTAACCTAACCTAACCTATACACAAACACACACACATACATACATGCATGCATACATACATACATACATACATGCATGCTTACATACAAACACACACACAAATACACACATGCAAACATACAAACAACAAACAAACACACATACATAATACACACATACACACACACACACACCCACACAAATACACACATACACAAACACACACACATACATACATACATACATGCATGCAAACATGCATGCATACATACAAACATACATACGTACTCACATACATACATGCATACACACACACACATACACACATACATATTACACACATACACACGTGCAAACATACAAACACACGAATACACACATACATAATACACACATACACAAACACACACACACACATACATACATGCATGCATACATACATACATACACACATACATAATACACACATGCATACATACATACATACATGCATGCATACATACAAACATACATACGTACCTAACCTAACCTAACCTAACCTAACCTTACCTAACCTAACCTAACCTAACCTAACCTAACCTAACCGAACCTAACCTAACCAAACCTAACCTAACCTAACCTAACCTAACCTAACCTAACCTTACCTAACCTAACCTAACCTAACCTATACACAAACACACACACATACATACATGCATGCATACATACATAAATACATACATGCATGCATACATACAAACACACAAATACACACATGCATACATACACACACACATACACACATACATAATACACACAGACACACATGCAAACATACAAACACACGAATACACACATACATAATACACACATACACAAACACACACACATACTGACATTCATGCATACAAACATACATACATACGTACATACATACATACATACATACATGCATACACATACACACATACACACATACATAATACACACATACACGCATGCAAACATACAAACACAAGAATACACACATACATACATACATGCATACATACATGCATGCATACATACAAACATACATACGTACATACATACATACATGCATAAACACACACACATACACACATACACACATGCAAACATACAAACACAAGAATACACACATACATAATACACACATACACAAACACACACACACATACGTAAATGCATGCATACATACAACTATACATACATACATGCATACACACACACACATACATACATACATACATACATGCATGCATACACACATGCATACATACACATACATAATACACACATACACAAACACATACATACATACATACATACATGCATGCATACATACAAACATACATACGTACATTCATACACACACACAAATACACACATGCAAACATACAAACACACACAAACACACATACATAATACACACATACACACACACACACACCCACACAAATACACACATACACAAACACACACACATACATACATACATACATGCATGCATACATACAAACATACATACGTACATACATACACACTCACAAATACACACATGCAAACATACAAACACACACAAACACACATACATAATACACACATACACACACACACACCCACACAAATACACACATACACAAACACACACACATACATACATACATACATGCATGCAAACATGCATGCATACATACAAACATACATACGTACACACATACATACATGCATACACACACACACATACACACATACATAATACACACATACACACGTGCAAACATACAAACACACGAATACACACATACATAATACACACATACACAAACACACACACACACATACATACATGCATGCATACATACATACATACACACATACATAATACACACATACACGAGCACACACACATACATACATACATACGTACATGCATGCATACACACGTGCATACATACACACTCACAAATACACACATACATAATACACACATACACAAACACACACAGATACATACATACATACATACATACATACATGCATACACACACACACATACACACATACATAATACACACATACACACATGCAAACATACAAACACACGAATACACACATACATAATACACACATACACAAACACACACACATACATACATGCATGCATACAAACATACATACATACGTACATACATACATACATACATACATGCATACACATACACACAAACACACATACACACATACATAATACACACATACACGCATGCAAACATACAAACACAAGAATACACACATACATACATACATGCATACATACATGCATGCATACATACAAACATACATACGAACATACATACACACACACAAATACACACATGCAAACATACAAACACACACAAACACACATACATAATACACACATACACACACACACACCCACACAAATACACACATACACAAACACACATACATACATACATACATACATGCATGCAAACATGCATGCATACATACAAACATACATACGTACTCACAAACATACATGCATACACACACACACATACACACATACATAATACACACATACACACGTGCAAACATACAAACACACGAATACACACATACATAATACACACATACACAAACACACACACACACATACATACATGCATGCATACATACATACATACACACATACATAATACACACATACACGAACACACACACATACATACATACATACGTACATGCATGCATACACACGTGCATACATACACACACACAAATACATACATACATAATACACACATACACAAACACACACAGATACATACATACATACATACATACATACATGCATACACACACACACATACACACATACATAATACACACATACACACATGCAAACATACAAACACACGAATACACACATACATAATACACACATACACAAACACACACACATACATACATACATACATGCATGCAAACATGCATGCATACATACAAACATACATACGTACACACATACATACATGCATACACACACACACATACACACATACATAATACACACATACACACGTGCAAACATACAAACACACGAATACACACATACATAAAACACACATACACAAACACACACACACACATACATACATGCATGCATACATACAAACATACACACATACATAATACACACATGCATACATACATACATACACACATGCATACATACACACACACATGCATACATACACACACACACATACACACATATATAATACACACATACACACATGCAAACATACAAACACACGAATACACACATACATAATACACACATACACAAACACACACACATACATACATGCATGCATACAAACATACATACATACGTACATACATACACACACACAAATACACACATGCAAACATACAAACACACACAAACACACATACATAATACACACATACACACACACACCCACACAAATACACACATACACAAACACACACACATACATACATACATACATGCATGCAAACATGCATGCATACATACAAACATACATAAGTACAAACATACATACATGCATACACACACACACATACACACATACATAATACACACATACACACGTGCAAACATACAAACACATGAATACACACATACATAATACACACATACACAAACACACACACACACATATATACAAGCATGCATACATACAAACATACACACATACATAATACACACATGCATACATACATACATACACACATGCATACATACACACACACACATACACACATATATAATACACACATACACACATGCAAACATACAAACACACGAATACACACATACATAATACACACATACACAAACACACACACATACATACATGCATGCATACAAACATACATACATACGTACATACATACACACACACAAATACACACATGCAAACATACAAACACACACAAACACACATACATAATACACACATACACACACACACCCACACAAATACACACATACACAAACACACACACATACATACATACATACATGCATGCAAACATGCATGCATACATACAAACATACATACGTACACACATACATACATGCATACACACACACACATAAACACATACATAATACACACATACACACGTGCAAACATACAAACACACGAATACACACATACATAATACACACATACACAAACACACACACACACATACATACATGCATGCATACATACAAACATACACACATACATAATACACACATGCATACATACATACATACACACATGCATACATACACACACACACATACACACATATATAATACACACATACACACATGCAAACATACAAACACACGAATACACACATACATAATACACACATACACAAACACACACACATACATACATGCATGCATACAAACATACAAACATACGTACATACATACACACACACAAATACACACATGCAAACATACAAACACACAAAAACACACATACATAATACACACATACACACACACACCCACACAAATACACACATACACAAACACACACACATACATACATACATACATGCATGCAAACATGCATGCATACATACAAACATACATACGTACACACATACATACATGCATACACACACACACATACACACATACATAATACACACATACACACGTGCAAACATACAAACACACGAATACACACATACATAATACACACATACACAAACACACACACACATACATACATGCATGCATACATACATACATACACACATACATAATACACACATGCATACATACATACATACATGCATGCATACATACAAACATACATACGTACCTAACCTAACCTAACCTAACCTAACCTTACCTAACCTAACCTAACCTAACCTAACCTAACCTAACCGAACCTAACCTAACCTAACCTAACCTAACCTAACCTAACCTAACCTATACACAAACACACACAAATACACACATGCAAACATACAAACACACACAAACACACATATATAATACACACATACACACACACACCCACACAAATACACACATACACAAACACACACACATACATACATACATACATGCATGCATACATACAAACATACATACGTACATACATACACACACACAAATACACACATGCAAACATACAAACACACACAAACACACATACATAATACACACATACATAATACACACATACACACACACACACCCACACAAATACACACACACACATACATACATACATACAGGCATGCATACATACAAACATACATACGTACACACATACATACATGCATACACACACACACACATACACACATACATAATACACACATACACACGTGCAAACATACAAACACACGAATACACACATACATAATACACACATACACAAACACACACACACACATACATACATGCATGCATACATACATACATACACACATACATAATACACACATACACGAACACACACACATACATACATACATACGTACATGCATGCATACACACGTGCATACATACACACACACAAATACACACATACATAATACACACATACACAAACACACACAGATACATACATACATACATACATACATACATGCATACACACACACACATACACACATACATAATACACACATACACACATGCAAACATACAAACACACGAATACACACATACATAATACACACATACACAAACACACACACATACATACATGCATGCATACAAACATACATACATACGTACATACATACATACATACATACATGCATACACATACACACAAACACACATACACACATACATAATACACACATACACGCATGCAAACATACAAACACAAGAATACACACATACATACATACATGCATACATACATGCATGCATACATACAAACATACATACGAACATACATACACACACACAAATACACACATGCAAACATACAAACACACACAAACACACATACATAATACACACATACACACACACACACCCACACAAATACACACATACACAAACACACACACATACATACATACATACATGCATGCAAACATGCATGCATACATACAAACATACATACGTACTCACATACATACATGCATACACACACACACATACACACATACATAATACACACATACACACGTGCAAACATACAAACACACGAATACACACATACATAATACACACATACACAAACACACACACACACACATACATACATGCATGCATACATACATACATACACACATACATAATACACACATGCATACATACATAAATACATGCATGCATACATACAAACATACATACGTACCTAACCTAACCTAACCTAACCTAACCTAACCTAACCTAACCTAACCGAACCTAACCTAACCTAACCTAACCTAACCTAACCTAACCTAACCTAACCTAACCTAACCTAACCTAACCTAACCTAACCTAACCTAACCTAACCTATACACAAACACACACACATACATACATGCATGCATACAAACATACATACATACATGCATGCATACATACAAACACACAAATACACACATGCATACATACACACACACATACACACATACATAATACACACAGACACACATGCAAACATACAAACACACGAATACACACATACATAATACACACATACACAAACACACACACATACTGACATTCATGCATACAAACATACATACATACGTACATACATACATACATACATACATGCATACACATACACACATACACACATACATAATACACACATACACGCATGCAAACATACAAACACAAGAATACACACATACATACATACATGCATACATACATGCATGCATACATACAAACATACATACGTACATACATACATACATGCATAAACACAAACACATACACACATACACACATGCAAACATACAAACACAAGAATACACACATACATAATACACACATACACAAACACACACACACATACGTAAATGCATGCATACATACAACTATACATACATACATGCATACACACACACACATACATACATACATACATACATGCATGCATACACACATGCATACATACACATACATAATACACACATACACAAACACATACATACATACATACATACATGCATGCATACATACAAACATACATACGTACATACATACACACACACAAATACACACATGCAAACATACAAACACACACAAACACACATACATAATACACACATACACACACACACACCCACACAAATACACACATACACAAACACACACACATACATACATACATACATGCATGCAAACATGCATGCATACTACACTAACCTACTACACTAACCTAACCTAACCTAACCAAACCTAACCTAACCTAACCTAACCTAACCTAACCTAACCTTACCTAACCTAACCTAACCTAACCTATACACAAACACACACACATACATACATGCAGGCATACATACATAAATACATACATGCATGCATACATACAAACACACAAATACACACATGCATACATACACACACACATACACACATACATAATACACACAGACACACATGCAAACATACAAACACACGAATACACACATACATAATACACACATACACAAACACACACACATACTGACATTCATGCATACAAACATACATACATACGTACATACATACATACATACATACATGCATACACATACACACATACACACATACATAATACACACATACACGCATGCAAACATACAAACACAAGAATACACACATACATACATACATGCATACATACATGCATGCATACATACAAACATACATACGTACATACATACATACATGCATAAACACACACACATACACACATACACACATGCAAACATACAAACACAAGAATACACACATACATAATACACACATACACAAACACACACACACATACGTAAATGCATGCATACATACAACTATACATACATACATGCATACACACACACACATACATACATACATACATACATGCATGCATACACACATGCATACATACACATACATAATACACACATACACAAACACATACATACATACATACATACATGCATGCATACATACAAACATACATACGTACATTCATACACACACACAAATACACACATGCAAACATACAAACACACACAAACACACATACATAATACACACATACACACACACACACACACCCACACAAATACACACATACACAAACACACACACATACATACATACATACATGCATGCATACATACAAACATACATACGTACATACATACACACTCACAAATACACACATGCAAACATACAAACACACACAAACACACATACATAATACACACATACACACACACACACCCACACAAATACACACATACACAAACACACACACAAACATACATACATACATGCATGCAAACATGCATGCATACATACAAACATACATACGTACACACATACATACATGCATACACACACACACATACACACATACATAATACACACATACACACGTGCAAACATACAAACACACGAATACACACATACATAATACACACATACACAAACACACACACACACATACATACATGCATGCATACATACATACATACACACATATATAATACACACATACACGAACACACACACATACATACATACATACGTACATGCATGCATACACACGTGCATACATACACACACACAAATACACACATACATAATACACACATACACAAACACACACAGATACATACATACATACATACATACATACATGCATACACACACACACATACACACATACATAATACACACATACACACATGCAAACATACAAACACACGAATACACACATACATAATACACACATACACAAACACACACACATACATACATGCATGCATACAAACATACATACATACGTACATACATACATACATACATACATGCATACACATACACACAAACACACATACACACATACATAATACACACATACACGCATGCAAACATACAAACACAAGAATACACACATACATACATACATGCATACATACATGCATGCATACATACAAACATACATACGAACATACATACACACACACAAATACACACATGCAAACATACAAACACACACAAACACACATACATAATACACACATACACACACACACACCCACACAAATACACACATACACAAACACACACACATACATACATACATACATGCATGCAAACATGCATGCATACATACAAACATACATACGTACTCACATACATACATGCATACACACACACACATACACACATACATAATACACACATACACACGTGCAAACATACAAACACACGAATACACACATACATAATACACACATACACAAACACACACACACACATACATACATGCATGCATACATACATACATACACACATACATAATACACAATGCATACATACATACATACATGCATGCATACATACAAACATACATACGTACCTAACCTAACCTAACCTAACCTAACCTTACCTAACCTAACCTAACCTAACCTAACCTAACCTAACCGAACCTAACCTAACCTAACCTAACCTAACCTAACCTAACCTAACCTAACCTAACCTAACCTAACCTATACACAAACACACACACATACATACATGCATGCATACATACATACATACACACATACATAATACACACATGCATACATACATACATACATGCATGCATACATACAAACATACATACGTACCTAACCTAACCTAACCTAACCTAACCTTACCTAACCTAACCTAACCTAACCTAACCTAACCTAACCGAACCTAACCTAACCAAACCTAACCTAACCTAACCTAACCTAACCTAACCTAACCTTACCTAACCTAACCTAACCTAACCTATACACAAACACACACACATACATACATGCATGCATACATACATAAATACATACATGCATGCATACATACAAACACACAAATACACACATGCATACATACACACACACATACACACATACATAATACACACAGACACACATGCAAACATACAAACACACGAATACACACATACATAATACACACATACACAAACACACACACATACTGACATTCATGCATACAAACATACATACATACGTACATACATACATACATACATACATGCATACACATACACACATACACACATACATAATACACACATACACGCATGCAAACATACAAACACAAGAATACACACATACATACATACATGCATACATACATGCATGCATACATACAAACATACATACGTACATACATACACACACACAAATACACACATGCAAACATACAAACACACACAAACACACATACATAATACACACATACACACACACACACCCACACAAATACACACATACACAAACACACACACATACATACATACATACATGCATGCAAACATGCATGCATACATACAAACATACATACGTACACACATACATACATGCATACACACACACACATACACACATACATAATACACACATACACACGTGCAAACATACAAACACACGAATACACACATACATAATACACACATACACAAACACACACACACACATACATACATGCATGCATACATACATACATACACACATACATAATACACACATGCATACATACATACATACATGCATGCATACATACAAACATACATACGTACCTAACCTAACCTAACCTAACCTAACCTTACCTAACCTAACCTAACCTAACCTAACCTAACCGAACCTAACCTAACCTAACCTAACCTAACCTAACCTAACCTAACCTAACCTAACCTAACCTATACACAAACACACACACATACATACATGCATGCATACATACATACATACATACATGCATGCATACATACAAACATACATACGTACATACATACATACATGCATAAACACACACACATACACACATACACACATGCAAACATACAAACACAAGAATACACACATACATAATACACACATACACAAACACACACACACATACGTAAATGCATGCATACATACAACTATACATACATACATGCATACACACACACACATACATACATACATACATACATGCATGCATACACACATGCATACATACACATACATAATACACACATACACAAACACATACATACATACATACATACATGCATGCATACATACAAACATACATACGTACATACAAACACACACACAAATACACACATGCAAACATACAAACACACACAAACACACATACATAATACACACATACACACACACACACACCCACACAAATACACACATACACAAACACACACACATACATACATACATACATGCATGCATACATACAAACATACATACGTACATACATACACACACACAAATACACACATGCAAACATACAAACACACACAAACACACATACATAATACACACATACACACACACACACCCACACAAATACACACATACACAAACACACACACATACATACATGCATACACACACACACATACACACATACATAATACACACATACACACGTGCAAACATACAAACACACGAATACACACATACATAATACACACATACACAAACACACACACACACATACATACATGCATGCATACATACATACATACACACATACATAATACACACATACACGAGCACACACACATACATACATACATACGTACATGCATGCATACACACGTGCATACATACACACACACAAATACACACATACATAATACACACATACACAAACACACACAGATACATACATACATACATACATACATACATGCATACACACACACACATACACACATACATAATACACACATACACACATGCAAACATACAAACACACGAATACACACATACATAATACACACATACACAAACACACACACATACATACATGCATGCATACAAACATACATACATACGTACATACATACATACATACATACATGCATACACATACACACAAACACACATACACACATACATAATACACACATACACGCATGCAAACATACAAACACAAGAATACACACATACATACATACATGCATACATACATGCATGCATACATACAAACATACATACGAACATACATACACACACACAAATACACACATGCAAACATACAAACACACACAAACACACATACATAATACACACATACACACACACACACCCACACAAATACACACATACACAAACACACACACATACATACATACATACATGCATGCAAACATGCATGCATACATACAAACATACATACGTACTCACATACATACATGCATACACACACACACATACACACATACATAATACACACATACACACGTGCAAACATACAAACACACGAATACACACATACATAATACACACATACACAAACACACACACACACATACATTCATGCATGCATACATACATACATACACACATACATAATACACACATGCATACATACATACATACATGCATGCATACATACAAACATACATACGTACCTAACCTAACCTAACCTAACCTAACCTTACCTAACCTAACCTAACCTAACCTAACCTAACCGAACCTAACCTAACCTAACCTAACCTAACCTAACCTAACCTAACCTAACCTAACCTAACCTAACCTATACACAAACACACACACATACATACATGCATGCATACATACAAACATACATACATGCATGCATACATACAAACATACATACGTACATACATACATACATGCATAAACACACACACATACACACATACACACATGCAAACATACAAACACAAGAATACACACATACATAATACACACATACACAAACACACACACACATACGTAAATGCATGCATACATACAACTATACATACATACATGCATACACACACACACATACATACATACATACATACATGCATGCATACACACATGCATACATACACATACATAATACACACATACACAAACACATACATACATACATACATACATGCATGCATACATACAAACATACATACGTACATACATACACACACACAAATACACACATGCAAACATACAAACACACACAAACACACATACATAATACACACATACACACACACACACACCCACACAAATACACACATACACAAACACACACACATACATACATACATACATGCATGCATACATACAAACATACATACGTACATACATACACACACACAAATACACACATGCAAACATACAAACACACACAAACACACATACATAATACACACATACACACACACACACCCACACAAATACACACATACACAAACACACACACATACATACATGCATACACACACACACATACACACATACATAATACACACATACACACGTGCAAACATACAAACACACGAATACACACATACATAATACACACATACACAAACACACACACACACATACATACATGCATGCATACATACATACATACACACATACATAATACACACATACACGAGCACACAAACATACATACATACATACGTACATGCATGCATACACACGTGCATACATACACACACACAAATACACACATACATAATACACACATACACAAACACACACAGATACATACATACATACATACATACATACATGCATACACACACACACATACACACATACATAATACACACATACACACATGCAAACATACAAACACACGAATACACACATACATAATACACACATACACAAACACACACACATACATACATGCATGCATACAAACATACATACATACGTACATACATACATACATACATACATGCATACACATACACACAAACACACATACACACATACATAATACACACATACACGCATGCAAACATACAAACACAAGAATACACACATACATACATACATGCATACATACATGCATGCATACATACAAACATACATACGAACATACATACACACACACAAATACACACATGCAAACATACAAACACACACAAACACACATACATAATACACACATACACACACACACACCCACACAAATACACACATACACAAACACACACACATACATACATACATACATGCATGCAAACATGCATGCATACATACAAACATACATACGTACTCACATACATACATGCATACACACACACACATACACACATACATAATACACACATACACACGTGCAAACATACAAACACACGAATACACACATACATAATACACACATACACAAACACACACACACACACATACATACATGCATGCATACATACATACATACACACATACATAATACACACATGCATACATACATACATACATGCATGCATACATACAAACATACATACGTACCTAACCTAACCTAACCTAACCTAACCTTACCTAACCTAACCTAACCTAACCTAACCTAACCTAACCGAACCTAACCTAACCTAACCTAACCTAACCTAACCTATACACAAACACACACACATACATACATGCATGCATACATACATACATACATACATGCATGCATACATACAAACATACATACGTACATACATACATACATGCATAAACACACACACATACACACATACACACATGCAAACATACAAACACAAGAATACACACATACATAATACACACATACACAAACACACACACACATACGTAAATGCATGCATACATACAACTATACATACATACATGCATACACACACACATACATACATACATACATACATGCATGCATACACACATGCATACATACACATACATAATACACACATACACAAACACATACATACATACATACATACATGCATGCATACATACAAACATACATACGTACATAGATACACACACACAAATACACACATGCAAACATACAAACACACACAAACACACATACATAATACACACATACACACACACACCCACACAAATACACACATACACAAACACATACACATACATACATACATACATGCATGCAAACATGCATGCATACATACAAACATACATACGTACACACATACATACATGCATACACACACACACATACACACATACATAATACACACATACACACGTGCAAACATACAAACACACGAATACACACATACATAAAACACACATACACAAACACACACACACACATACATACATGCATGCATACATACAAACATACACACATACATAATACACACATGCATACATACATACATACACACATGCATACATACACACACACATGCATACATACACACACACACATACACACATATATAATACACACATACACACATGCAAACATACAAACACACGAATACACACATACATAATACACACATACACAAACACACACACATACATACATGCATGCATACAAACATACATACATACGTACATACATACACACACACAAATACACACATGCAAACATACAAACACACACAAACACACATACATAATACACACATACACACACACACCCACACAAATACACACATACACAAACACACACACATACATACATACATACATGCATGCAAACATGCATGCATACATACAAACATACATAAGTACAAACATACATACATGCATACACACACACACATACACACATACATAATACACACATACACACGTGCAAACATACAAACACATGAATACACACATACATAATACACACATACACAAACACACACACACACATATATACAAGCATGCATACATACAAACATACACACATACATAATACACACATGCATACATACATACATACACACATGCATACATACACACACACACATACACACATATATAATACACACATACACACATGCAAACATACAAACACACGAATACACACATACATAATACACACATACACAAACACACACACATACATACATGCATGCATACAAACATACATACATACGTACATACATACACACACACAAATACACACATGCAAACATACAAACACACACAAACACACATACATAATACACACATACACACACACACCCACACAAATACACACATACACAAACACACACACATACATACATACATACATGCATGCAAACATGCATGCATACATACAAACATACATACGTACACACATACATACATGCATACACACACACACATAAACACATACATAATACACACATACACACGTGCAAACATACAAACACACGAATACACACATACATAATACACACATACACAAACACACACACACACATACATACATGCATGCATACATACAAACATACACACATACATAATACACACATGCATACATACATACATACACACATGCATACATACACACACACACATACACACATATATAATACACACATACACACATGCAAACATACAAACACACGAATACACACATACATAATACACACATACACAAACACACACACATACATACATGCATGCATACAAACATACAAACATACGTACATACATACACACACACAAATACACACATGCAAACATACAAACACACAAAAACACACATACATAATACACACATACACACACACACCCACACAAATACACACATACACAAACACACACACATACATACATACATACATGCATGCAAACATGCATGCATACATACAAACATACATACGTACACACATACATACATGCATACACACACACACATACACACATACATAATACACACATACACACGTGCAAACATACAAACACACGAATACACACATACATAATACACACATACACAAACACACACACACATACATACATGCATGCATACATACATACATACACACATACATAATACACACATGCATACATACATACAAACATGCATGCATACATACAAACATACATACGTACCTAACCTAACCTTTTTTTTTTTTTTTTTTCCTATGCGTGGGAGGAGAAAATCTTCAATAAGACTCCCTCTAGTCCGCACTAGAGGGAAGTGTCAGATTTTTACTGACTAAAAAACTCCCCCGACTCACCTCACCCCTTTGGGGACCCCACTCGTTGGTGGATTGCTTCCGCAGGGGCTGATTTCGTCCTTGTTGGCTTCTCCTTTTTGTGCGGATCCCTCCTTTCCAGTTCATCTAGTTGACCCGCTTGGTTTCTGTTTCCTGAAAAACATTCATTTGCAGTATTAATCATAGGCTGGTAATAGTATATCTATATCTATGGGTTGACATCTATTCATTTCCTTCTATAAGTCTTTCCGCTTTCCTTAGCCGTTCGGCCTCCTCCTTCTGCTTCATGACGCTCCTTGCGAACTCTGCGAATGCTTCCCAAGAGGCTACGTCTTTAGTGATGTTCTGTGCTATGTCTTCAGTGTTGACCGGGGTGCTTTCTTCGAGTGTCGCTCTTTCAGATTCCCATGCAGGGCATACGAGGAGTGTATGTTCTGCGTCATCTCTGATTGATGCACAGTGGTGACATCCTGCTGTCGTTTCCTTTCCGATGCGGTTGAGGAATGCTCCGAAACAGCCTAACCTAACCTAACCTAACCTAACCTTACCTAACCTAACCTAACCTAACCTAACCTAACCTAACCGAACCTAACCTAACCTAACCTAACCTAACCTAACCTAACCTAACCTATACACAAACACACACAAATACACACATGCAAACATACAAACACACACAAACACACATATATAATACACACATACACACACACACCCACACAAATACACACATACACAAACACACACACATACATACATACATACATGCATGCATACATACAAACATACATACGTACATACATACACACACACAAATACACACATGCAAACATACAAACACACACAAACACACATACATAATACACACATACATAATACACACATACACACACACACACCCACACAAATACACACACACACATACATACATACATACATGCATGCATACATACAAACATACATACGTACACACATACATACATGCATACACACACACACACATACACACATACATAATACACACATACACACGTGCAAACATACAAACACACGAATACACACATACATAATACACACATACACAAACACACACACACACATACATACATGAATGCATACATACATACATACACACATACATAATACACACATGCATACATACATACATACATGCATGCATACATACAAACATACATACGTACCTAACCTAACCTAACCTAACCTAACCTTACCTAACCTAACCTAACCTAACCTTACCTAACCTAACCTAACCTAACCTAACCTAACCTAACCTAACCTAACCTAACCTAACCTAACCTAACCTAACCTATACACAAACACACACACATACATACATGCATGCATACATACATACATACATACATGCATGCATACATACAAACATACATACTTTCATACATACATACATGCATAAACACACACACATACACACATACACACATGCAAACATACAAACACAAGAATACACACATACATAATACACACATACACAAACACACACACACATACGTAAATGCATGCATACATACAACTATACATACATACATGCATACACACACACACATACATACATACATACATACATGCATGCATACACACATGCATACATACACATACATAATACACACATACACAAACACATACATACATACATACATACATGCATGCATACATACAAACATACATACGTACATACATACACACACACATATACACACATGCAAACATACAAACACACACAAACACACATACATAATACACACATACACACACACACACCCACACAAATACACACATACACAAACACACACATGCATACATACATACATGCATGCAAACATGCATGCATACATACAAACATACATACGTACACACATACATACATGCATACACACACACACATACACACATACATAATACACACATACACACGTGCAAACATACAAACACACGAATACACACATACATAATACACACATACACAAACACACACACATACATACATGCATGCATACAAACATACATACATACGTACATACATACATACATACATACATGCATACACATACACACAAACACACATACACACATACATAATACACACATACACGCATGCAAACATACAAACACAAGAATACACACATACATACATACATGCATACATACATGCATGCATACATACAAACATACATACGAACATACATACACACACACAAATACACACATGCAAACATACAAACACACACAAACACACATACATAATACACACATACACACACACACACCCACACAAATACACACATACACAAACACACACACATACATACATACATACATGCATGCAAACATGCATGCATACATACAAACATACATACGTACTCACATACATACATGCATACACACACACACATACACACATACATAATACACACATACACACGTGCAAACATACAAACACACGAATACACACATACATAATACACACATACACAAACACACACACACACACATACATACATGCATGCATACATACATACATACACACATACATAATACACACATGCATACATACATAAATACATGCATGCATACATACAAACATACATACGTACCTAACCTAACCTAACCTAACCTAACCTTACCTAACCTAACCTAACCTAACCTAACCTAACCGAACCTAACCTAACCTAACCTAACCTAACCTAACCTAACCTAACCTAACCTTTTTTTTTTTTTTTTTTTTTATTTTTTTTTATTTTTTTTTTTTTTTTTTTTTTTTATCGTCGGAGGTGGGGAATCTTCCAAAGACATCCTCTAGCCCGAACTGGAGGATAGTGTCGGATTTTTACCGACTAAACCCCACCCCCTTGACACCTCTGCTCCCCGGACACATTTTCATGTTTTGCTTCGGGAAAGCAGTTTTGTCTTAGCCATTTATGGCTCTTCCTTCGAGTTCTCGGGTTCTTTCTGCTTCTTCTTTATTTTTCATTATCATCGAAGCAAATGCTTCCCACGCTGACCAGGCAGTTGCGCTATCCAGTATGACGAAGATTATGTTTATCGGCGTCAGGTGTTCTACGCCGATTACAGTTCTGAATGTTCTTCTGTCGTCTTCCCATGCTGGACAATCAAAGGTTGTGTGGGCCGCGTCGTCTTTCTCGTTTTCACAGTGGTGGCACTTCGGAGTTGTTTCCTTTCCTATTTTGTGTAGGTAGGTCCCGAAGCACCCGTGACCTGTGAGTATTTGGGTCGTGTGGTGATTTAGTTCGCCGTGCTTTCTTTGGCACCACGCTTTTAGGTCTCCGATGAGATGGTGTGTCCATCGACCTTTTTCAGAGTTGTTCCATCTGTCTTGCCATTTGATTATCGTTGTTTCTCTGGCTGTACTCTTTTTTTCACCTCTGTAGATCGCTTGTCGTTCTAGAGCGAGTAAGTCGATCGGTGGAATGGCGCACAACACCAGGATGGCATCTTCTGATACTGTTCGGTATGCCGCTGCGACTCTTAATGCAGCTCTTCTTTGTACTCTAGCGAGGCTGAGCCTCGTCCTCTCAACCTTTGTTTTTTCCGCCCAAATCGGAGCACCGTACAGGAGGACTGAGTGTACTACTTCACAGTATAGTTTTCTTCTCCTCTGTTTCGGTCCACCGATGTTGGGCATCAGTCTGGCGAGGTCTTCTGCTATTTGGGCCGCCCTAGCTCCCGCTTTTTCCGCATGTTTTGCAAAGCGTAGTTTGTCATCTAACTGCACTCCCAAATACCGCAGTGATCTGCTGAACGTCACCTCAAAACCGTTGACTGTTATTTGAGGAGGCAGCAGCTTTCTACGTCTTGTGAAGAATACAGCTTCGGTTTTCTGGACGGCGAGCTCCAAGCCCGCATCCACGAGCCATTTTTTAACCCTTCTTATGGCTTCTTCGCTTCTTAGGCGTAAAGATGTTGTGTTCTTTGCGGTGACAAGCAACGCGACATCGTCAGCAAAGGCGACCAGGCTCGTTTCATCTGGCATTTGGATCTTCAACAAGCCGTCGTACATTACATTCCAAAGCGCCGGGCCCAGGACCGATCCCTGTGGTACGCCCGCAGTGACTGATCGTTCGTATTTTTTGCCCATGCATTCATACAGAAGGATTCTGTCCGAAAAATAGCTTTCGATCATCTTGATAAGTTTTTCCGGAGCATTGATAGTGACTAATGCATCGAGAGTCCTTCCCCAGTTGGCAGTGTTGAATGCATTTTTTATGTCGAGCGCGATCATCACAACATGTTTGCTCGCCTTGACGCTCCCACGCCATGCAAGTCTTACGGTGTTTACGACTTCACTGATCGCGTCAATAGTTGAGCGACCGGGTCGAAATCCAAATTGCTGCGATGACAGTCCTGTGTCGCTGTTTTCTAGCTGTTGTTGTAGTCGCTGTAGGAGAAGTCTCTCTAGTAACTTTCCTACCCCATCAAGTAGGCAGAGTGGCCTGTATGATGAAGGTCCTGGTGGGCCTCCCTTTCCTTTTGAAATCAGCACGAGTTTTTGTCTTTTCCATGGTTTTGGAAAGGTTCCTTCCGACAGACAAGCATTGAAGGTCGTCAACAGCAACGCAGGATCGCTCAAGGCAATTCTTTTAATAACTGCGTTTGGAATGCAGTCCGGTCCCGGCGCCTTTTCAATATTTATTCGTTTGGCGGCTGCTACGACTTCTTCCTCCGTGAAAATCGGCATCTCATCACCAGTACTGCTCGCCGATCGTCTTTCCATCACTGGGTGTTGCGGAAAGAGGCCATCTATGACCAATTCAAGACTCGCCTTATTTTCAAGATATGGATCGACAGTTCCAATTCGGAGCTTTTTCCTTATGATCTTATATGGGCTCCCCCACGGATCCACATCAATCGATTTGCAGAGCTCTTTCCAGCATCTCTCTTTACTTTCTTTTATAGCTTTTCGTAAAGCTATCCTGGCTTCTTGATATTTCACTCTGTGCTGTTCATTGCTTGACCGTCGTTGTGCTCGGCGTCTGCAGGTTAAGCACTCGCGGCGAAGTATGGCGATGTTTTCGGTCCACCAGAAGACCGGGTGCCTCTTTTTACCTCCGCGTCTCGGCATCGATGCGTCGCAGCTCTCACTCAATAGGTCATTTAATGAGTTGGCAATGTCTTCGGCTCCAACCCCGCTGCTTGCGACGTCAGTCACTTTTGATCTTAGTTCTGCAACGGCTTCGTCCAAAGCTACGATGTCCAGCTTACGAGCTCCCCAGCCAGAACTAGAAGGTAACATTTGTGGCCCGGCGAGGCGATCTTCCAACTCGAAGCCAATGTAGCGATGGTCGCTGTGAGAGTAGCTGTCAAGCACTTGCCATTTTCGGATCCTGCCAATTATTGTTTCACCTGCAAATGTGACATCGATGACCGATCCGGTGCTGCCCCGAACGAACGTGTAAGCACTTCCTACGTTGGCCGCATGCAGATGTAAATGCGATGCCATTTCAGAGAGTAAAATACCTCTGCGATCCGTTTTTTGAGAGCCCCACTCTGGAGCTTTTGAACCTAACCTAACCTAACCTAACCTAACCTAACCTAACCTAACCTAACCTAACCTATACACAAACACACACACATACATACATGCATGCATACATACATACATACATACATGCATGCATACATACAAACACACAAATACACACATGCATACATACACACACACATACACACATACATAATACACACAGACACACATGCAAACATACAAACACACGAATACACACATACATAATACACACATACACAAACACACACACATACTGACATTCATGCATACAAACATACATACATACGTACATACATACATACATACATACATGCATACACATACACACATACACACATACATAATACACACATACACGCATGCAAACATACAAACACAAGAATACACACATACATACATACATGCATACATACATGCATGCATACATACAAACATACATACGTACATACATACATACATGCATAAACACAAACACATACACACATACACACATGCAAACATACAAACACAAGAATACACACAAACATAATACACACATACACAAACACACACACACATACATGCATGCATACATACAAACATACATACGTACCTAACCTAACCTAACCTAACCTAACCTTACCTAACCTAACCTAACCTAACCTAACCTAACCTAACCTAACCTAACCTAACCTAGAATACACACGTACATAATACACACATACACAAACACACACACACATACGTAAATGCATGCATACATACAAACATACATACATACATGCATACACACACACATACATACATACATACATACATGCATGTATACACACATGCATACATACACATACATAATACACACATACACAAACACATACATACATACATACATACATGCATGCATACATACAAACATACATACGTACATACATACACACACACAAATACACACATGCAAATATACAAACACACACAAACACACATACATAATACACACATACACACACACACACCCACACAAATACACACATACACAAACACACACATACATACATACATACATGCATGCATACATACAAACATACATACGTACATACATACACACACACAAATACACACATGCAAACATACAAACACACACAAACACACATACATAATACACACATACACACACACACACCCACACAAATACACACATACACAAACACACACACATACATACATACATACATGCATGCAAACATGCATGCATACATACAAACATACATACGTACTCACATACATACATGCATACACACACACACATACACATATACACACGTGCAAACATACAAACACACGAATACACACATACATAATACACACATACACAAACACACACACACATACATACATGCATGCATACATACATACATACACACATACATAATACACACATGCATACATACATACATACATGCATGCATACATACAAACATACATACGTACCTAACCTAACCTAACCTAACCTAACCTTACCAAACCTAACCTAACCTAACCTAACCTAACCTAACCGAACCTAACCTAACCTAAACTAACCTAACCTAACCTAACCTAACCTAACCTTACCTAACCTAACCTAACCTATACACAAACACACACACATACATACATGCATGCATACATACATACATACATACATGCATGCTTACATACAAACACACACACAAATACACACATGCAAACATACAAACAACAAACAAACACACATACATAATACACACATACACACACACACACACCCACACAAATACACACATACACAAACACACACACATACATACATACATACATGCATGCAAACATGCATGCATACATACAAACATACATACGTACTCACATACATACATGCATACACACACACACATACACACATACATATTACACACATACACACGTGCAAACATACAAACACACGAATACACACATACATAATACACACATACACAAACACACACACACACATACATACATGCATGCATACATACATACATACACACATACATAATACACACATGCATACATACATACATACATGCATGCATACATACAAACATACATACGTACCTAACCTAACCTAACCTAACCTAACCTTACCTAACCTAACCTAACCTAACCTAACCTAACCTAACCGAACCTAACCTAACCAAACCTAACCTAACCTAACCTAACCTAACCTAACCTAACCTTACCTAACCTAACCTAACCTAACCTATACACAAACACACACACATACATACATGCATGCATACATACATAAATACATACATGCATGCATACATACAAACACACAAATACACACATGCATACATACACACACACATACACACATACATAATACACACAGACACACATGCAAACATACAAACACACGAATACACACATACATAATACACACATACACAAACACACACACATACTGACATTCATGCATACAAACATACATACATACGTACATACATACATACATACATACATGCATACACATACACACATACACACATACATAATACACACATACACGCATGCAAACATACAAACACAAGAATACACACATACATACATACATGCATACATACATGCATGCATACATACAAACATACATACGTACATACATACATACATGCATAAACACACACACATACACACATACACACATGCAAACATACAAACACAAGAATACACACATACATAATACACACATACACAAACACACACACACATACGTAAATGCATGCATACATACAACTATACATACATACATGCATACACACACACACATACATACATACATACATACATGCATGCATACACACATGCATACATACACATACATAATACACACATACACAAACACATACATACATACATACATACATGCATGCATACATACAAACATACATACGTACATTCATACACACACACAAATACACACATGCAAACATACAAACACACACAAACACACATACATAATACACACATACACACACACACACACCCACACAAATACACACATACACAAACACACACACATACATACATACATACATGCATGCATACATACAAACATACATACGTACATACATACACACTCACAAATACACACATGCAAACATACAAACACACACAAACACACATACATAATACACACATACACACACACACACCCACACAAATACACACATACACAAACACACACACATACATACATACATACATGCATGCAAACATGCATGCATACATACAAACATACATACGTACACACATACATACATGCATACACACACACACATACACACATACATAATACACACATACACACGTGCAAACATACAAACACACGAATACACACATACATAATACACACATACACAAACACACACACACACATACATACATGCATGCATACATACATACATACACACATACATAATACACACATACACGAGCACACACACATACATACATACATACGTACATGCATGCATACACACGTGCATACATACACACTCACAAATACACACATACATAATACACACATACACAAACACACACAGATACATACATACATACATACATACATACATGCATACACACACACACATACACACATACATAATACACACATACACACATGCAAACATACAAACACACGAATACACACATACATAATACACACATACACAAACACACACACATACATACATGCATGCATACAAACATACATACATACGTACATACATACATACATACATACATGCATACACATACACACAAACACACATACACACATACATAATACACACATACACGCATGCAAACATACAAACACAAGAATACACACATACATACATACATGCATACATACATGCATGCATACATACAAACATACATACGAACATACATACACACACACAAATACACACATGCAAACATACAAACACACACAAACACACATACATAATACACACATACACACACACACACCCACACAAATACACACATACACAAACACACATACATACATACATACATACATGCATGCAAACATGCATGCATACATACAAACATACATACGTACTCACAAACATACATGCATACACACACACACATACACACATACATAATACACACATACACACGTGCAAACATACAAACACACGAATACACACATACATAATACACACATACACAAACACACACACACACATACATACATGCATGCATACATACATACATACACACATACATAATACACACATACACGAACACACACACATACATACATACATACGTACATGCATGCATACACACGTGCATACATACACACACACAAATACATACATACATAATACACACATACACAAACACACACAGATACATACATACATACATACATACATACATGCATACACACACACACATACACACATACATAATACACACATACACACATGCAAACATACAAACACACGAATACACACATACATAATACACACATACACAAACACACACACATACATACATACATACATGCATGCAAACATGCATGCATACATACAAACATACATACGTACACACATACATACATGCATACACACACACACATACACACATACATAATACACACATACACACGTGCAAACATACAAACACACGAATACACACATACATAAAACACACATACACAAACACACACACACACATACATACATGCATGCATACATACAAACATACACACATACATAATACACACATGCATACATACATACATACACACATGCATACATACACACACACATGCATACATACACACACACACATACACACATATATAATACACACATACACACATGCAAACATACAAACACACGAATACACACATACATAATACACACATACACAAACACACACACATACATACATGCATGCATACAAACATACATACATACGTACATACATACACACACACAAATACACACATGCAAACATACAAACACACACAAACACACATACATAATACACACATACACACACACACCCACACAAATACACACATACACAAACACACACACATACATACATACATACATGCATGCAAACATGCATGCATACATACAAACATACATAAGTACAAACATACATACATGCATACACACACACACATACACACATACATAATACACACATACACACGTGCAAACATACAAACACATGAATACACACATACATAATACACACATACACAAACACACACACACACATATATACAAGCATGCATACATACAAACATACACACATACATAATACACACATGCATACATACATACATACACACATGCATACATACACACACACACATACACACATATATAATACACACATACACACATGCAAACATACAAACACACGAATACACACATACATAATACACACATACACAAACACACACACATACATACATGCATGCATACAAACATACATACATACGTACATACATACACACACACAAATACACACATGCAAACATACAAACACACACAAACACACATACATAATACACACATACACACACACACCCACACAAATACACACATACACAAACACACACACATACATACATACATACATGCATGCAAACATGCATGCATACATACAAACATACATACGTACACACATACATACATGCATACACACACACACATAAACACATACATAATACACACATACACACGTGCAAACATACAAACACACGAATACACACATACATAATACACACATACACAAACACACACACACACATACATACATGCATGCATACATACAAACATACACACATACATAATACACACATGCATACATACATACATACACACATGCATACATACACACACACACATACACACATATATAATACACACATACACACATGCAAACATACAAACACACGAATACACACATACATAATACACACATACACAAACACACACACATACATACATGCATGCATACAAACATACAAACATACGTACATACATACACACACACAAATACACACATGCAAACATACAAACACACAAAAACACACATACATAATACACACATACACACACACACCCACACAAATACACACATACACAAACACACACACATACATACATACATACATGCATGCAAACATGCATGCATACATACAAACATACATACGTACACACATACATACATGCATACACACACACACATACACACATACATAATACACACATACACACGTGCAAACATACAAACACACGAATACACACATACATAATACACACATACACAAACACACACACACATACATACATGCATGCATACATACATACATACACACATACATAATACACACATGCATACATACATACATACATGCATGCATACATACAAACATACATACGTACCTAACCTAACCTAACCTAACCTAACCTTACCTAACCTAACCTAACCTAACCTAACCTAACCTAACCGAACCTAACCTAACCTAACCTAACCTAACCTAACCTAACCTAACCTATACACAAACACACACAAATACACACATGCAAACATACAAACACACACAAACACACATATATAATACACACATACACACACACACCCACACAAATACACACATACACAAACACACACACATACATACATACATACATGCATGCATACATACAAACATACATACGTACATACATACACACACACAAATACACACATGCAAACATACAAACACACACAAACACACATACATAATACACACATACATAATACACACATACACACACACACACCCACACAAATACACACACACACATACATACATACATACAGGCATGCATACATACAAACATACATACGTACACACATACATACATGCATACACACACACACACATACACACATACATAATACACACATACACACGTGCAAACATACAAACACACGAATACACACATACATAATACACACATACACAAACACACACACACACATACATACATGCATGCATACATACATACATACACACATACATAATACACACATACACGAACACACACACATACATACATACATACGTACATGCATGCATACACACGTGCATACATACACACACACAAATACACACATACATAATACACACATACACAAACACACACAGATACATACATACATACATACATACATACATGCATACACACACACACATACACACATACATAATACACACATACACACATGCAAACATACAAACACACGAATACACACATACATAATACACACATACACAAACACACACACATACATACATGCATGCATACAAACATACATACATACGTACATACATACATACATACATACATGCATACACATACACACAAACACACATACACACATACATAATACACACATACACGCATGCAAACATACAAACACAAGAATACACACATACATACATACATGCATACATACATGCATGCATACATACAAACATACATACGAACATACATACACACACACAAATACACACATGCAAACATACAAACACACACAAACACACATACATAATACACACATACACACACACACACCCACACAAATACACACATACACAAACACACACACATACATACATACATACATGCATGCAAACATGCATGCATACATACAAACATACATACGTACTCACATACATACATGCATACACACACACACATACACACATACATAATACACACATACACACGTGCAAACATACAAACACACGAATACACACATACATAATACACACATACACAAACACACACACACACACATACATACATGCATGCATACATACATACATACACACATACATAATACACACATGCATACATACATAAATACATGCATGCATACATACAAACATACATACGTACCTAACCTAACCTAACCTAACCTAACCTAACCTAACCTAACCTAACCGAACCTAACCTAACCTAACCTAACCTAACCTAACCTAACCTAACCTAACCTAACCTAACCTAACCTAACCTAACCTAACCTAACCTAACCTAACCTATACACAAACACACACACATACATACATGCATGCATACAAACATACATACATACATGCATGCATACATACAAACACACAAATACACACATGCATACATACACACACACATACACACATACATAATACACACAGACACACATGCAAACATACAAACACACGAATACACACATACATAATACACACATACACAAACACACACACATACTGACATTCATGCATACAAACATACATACATACGTACATACATACATACATACATACATGCATACACATACACACATACACACATACATAATACACACATACACGCATGCAAACATACAAACACAAGAATACACACATACATACATACATGCATACATACATGCATGCATACATACAAACATACATACGTACATACATACATACATGCATAAACACAAACACATACACACATACACACATGCAAACATACAAACACAAGAATACACACATACATAATACACACATACACAAACACACACACACATACGTAAATGCATGCATACATACAACTATACATACATACATGCATACACACACACACATACATACATACATACATACATGCATGCATACACACATGCATACATACACATACATAATACACACATACACAAACACATACATACATACATACATACATGCATGCATACATACAAACATACATACGTACATACATACACACACACAAATACACACATGCAAACATACAAACACACACAAACACACATACATAATACACACATACACACACACACACCCACACAAATACACACATACACAAACACACACACATACATACATACATACATGCATGCAAACATGCATGCATACTACACTAACCTACTACACTAACCTAACCTAACCTAACCAAACCTAACCTAACCTAACCTAACCTAACCTAACCTAACCTTACCTAACCTAACCTAACCTAACCTATACACAAACACACACACATACATACATGCAGGCATACATACATAAATACATACATGCATGCATACATACAAACACACAAATACACACATGCATACATACACACACACATACACACATACATAATACACACAGACACACATGCAAACATACAAACACACGAATACACACATACATAATACACACATACACAAACACACACACATACTGACATTCATGCATACAAACATACATACATACGTACATACATACATACATACATACATGCATACACATACACACATACACACATACATAATACACACATACACGCATGCAAACATACAAACACAAGAATACACACATACATACATACATGCATACATACATGCATGCATACATACAAACATACATACGTACATACATACATACATGCATAAACACACACACATACACACATACACACATGCAAACATACAAACACAAGAATACACACATACATAATACACACATACACAAACACACACACACATACGTAAATGCATGCATACATACAACTATACATACATACATGCATACACACACACACATACATACATACATACATACATGCATGCATACACACATGCATACATACACATACATAATACACACATACACAAACACATACATACATACATACATACATGCATGCATACATACAAACATACATACGTACATTCATACACACACACAAATACACACATGCAAACATACAAACACACACAAACACACATACATAATACACACATACACACACACACACACACCCACACAAATACACACATACACAAACACACACACATACATACATACATACATGCATGCATACATACAAACATACATACGTACATACATACACACTCACAAATACACACATGCAAACATACAAACACACACAAACACACATACATAATACACACATACACACACACACACCCACACAAATACACACATACACAAACACACACACAAACATACATACATACATGCATGCAAACATGCATGCATACATACAAACATACATACGTACACACATACATACATGCATACACACACACACATACACACATACATAATACACACATACACACGTGCAAACATACAAACACACGAATACACACATACATAATACACACATACACAAACACACACACACACATACATACATGCATGCATACATACATACATACACACATATATAATACACACATACACGAACACACACACATACATACATACATACGTACATGCATGCATACACACGTGCATACATACACACACACAAATACACACATACATAATACACACATACACAAACACACACAGATACATACATACATACATACATACATACATGCATACACACACACACATACACACATACATAATACACACATACACACATGCAAACATACAAACACACGAATACACACATACATAATACACACATACACAAACACACACACATACATACATGCATGCATACAAACATACATACATACGTACATACATACATACATACATACATGCATACACATACACACAAACACACATACACACATACATAATACACACATACACGCATGCAAACATACAAACACAAGAATACACACATACATACATACATGCATACATACATGCATGCATACATACAAACATACATACGAACATACATACACACACACAAATACACACATGCAAACATACAAACACACACAAACACACATACATAATACACACATACACACACACACACCCACACAAATACACACATACACAAACACACACACATACATACATACATACATGCATGCAAACATGCATGCATACATACAAACATACATACGTACTCACATACATACATGCATACACACACACACATACACACATACATAATACACACATACACACGTGCAAACATACAAACACACGAATACACACATACATAATACACACATACACAAACACACACACACACATACATACATGCATGCATACATACATACATACACACATACATAATACACAATGCATACATACATACATACATGCATGCATACATACAAACATACATACGTACCTAACCTAACCTAACCTAACCTAACCTTACCTAACCTAACCTAACCTAACCTAACCTAACCTAACCGAACCTAACCTAACCTAACCTAACCTAACCTAACCTAACCTAACCTAACCTAACCTAACCTAACCTATACACAAACACACACACATACATACATGCATGCATACATACATACATACACACATACATAATACACACATGCATACATACATACATACATGCATGCATACATACAAACATACATACGTACCTAACCTAACCTAACCTAACCTAACCTTACCTAACCTAACCTAACCTAACCTAACCTAACCTAACCGAACCTAACCTAACCAAACCTAACCTAACCTAACCTAACCTAACCTAACCTAACCTTACCTAACCTAACCTAACCTAACCTATACACAAACACACACACATACATACATGCATGCATACATACATAAATACATACATGCATGCATACATACAAACACACAAATACACACATGCATACATACACACACACATACACACATACATAATACACACAGACACACATGCAAACATACAAACACACGAATACACACATACATAATACACACATACACAAACACACACACATACTGACATTCATGCATACAAACATACATACATACGTACATACATACATACATACATACATGCATACACATACACACATACACACATACATAATACACACATACACGCATGCAAACATACAAACACAAGAATACACACATACATACATACATGCATACATACATGCATGCATACATACAAACATACATACGTACATACATACACACACACAAATACACACATGCAAACATACAAACACACACAAACACACATACATAATACACACATACACACACACACACCCACACAAATACACACATACACAAACACACACACATACATACATACATACATGCATGCAAACATGCATGCATACATACAAACATACATACGTACACACATACATACATGCATACACACACACACATACACACATACATAATACACACATACACACGTGCAAACATACAAACACACGAATACACACATACATAATACACACATACACAAACACACACACACACATACATACATGCATGCATACATACATACATACACACATACATAATACACACATGCATACATACATACATACATGCATGCATACATACAAACATACATACGTACCTAACCTAACCTAACCTAACCTAACCTTACCTAACCTAACCTAACCTAACCTAACCTAACCGAACCTAACCTAACCTAACCTAACCTAACCTAACCTAACCTAACCTAACCTAACCTAACCTATACACAAACACACACACATACATACATGCATGCATACATACATACATACATACATGCATGCATACATACAAACATACATACGTACATACATACATACATGCATAAACACACACACATACACACATACACACATGCAAACATACAAACACAAGAATACACACATACATAATACACACATACACAAACACACACACACATACGTAAATGCATGCATACATACAACTATACATACATACATGCATACACACACACACATACATACATACATACATACATGCATGCATACACACATGCATACATACACATACATAATACACACATACACAAACACATACATACATACATACATACATGCATGCATACATACAAACATACATACGTACATACAAACACACACACAAATACACACATGCAAACATACAAACACACACAAACACACATACATAATACACACATACACACACACACACACCCACACAAATACACACATACACAAACACACACACATACATACATACATACATGCATGCATACATACAAACATACATACGTACATACATACACACACACAAATACACACATGCAAACATACAAACACACACAAACACACATACATAATACACACATACACACACACACACCCACACAAATACACACATACACAAACACACACACATACATACATGCATACACACACACACATACACACATACATAATACACACATACACACGTGCAAACATACAAACACACGAATACACACATACATAATACACACATACACAAACACACACACACACATACATACATGCATGCATACATACATACATACACACATACATAATACACACATACACGAGCACACACACATACATACATACATACGTACATGCATGCATACACACGTGCATACATACACACACACAAATACACACATACATAATACACACATACACAAACACACACAGATACATACATACATACATACATACATACATGCATACACACACACACATACACACATACATAATACACACATACACACATGCAAACATACAAACACACGAATACACACATACATAATACACACATACACAAACACACACACATACATACATGCATGCATACAAACATACATACATACGTACATACATACATACATACATACATGCATACACATACACACAAACACACATACACACATACATAATACACACATACACGCATGCAAACATACAAACACAAGAATACACACATACATACATACATGCATACATACATGCATGCATACATACAAACATACATACGAACATACATACACACACACAAATACACACATGCAAACATACAAACACACACAAACACACATACATAATACACACATACACACACACACACCCACACAAATACACACATACACAAACACACACACATACATACATACATACATGCATGCAAACATGCATGCATACATACAAACATACATACGTACTCACATACATACATGCATACACACACACACATACACACATACATAATACACACATACACACGTGCAAACATACAAACACACGAATACACACATACATAATACACACATACACAAACACACACACACACATACATTCATGCATGCATACATACATACATACACACATACATAATACACACATGCATACATACATACATACATGCATGCATACATACAAACATACATACGTACCTAACCTAACCTAACCTAACCTAACCTTACCTAACCTAACCTAACCTAACCTAACCTAACCGAACCTAACCTAACCTAACCTAACCTAACCTAACCTAACCTAACCTAACCTAACCTAACCTAACCTATACACAAACACACACACATACATACATGCATGCATACATACAAACATACATACATGCATGCATACATACAAACATACATACGTACATACATACATACATGCATAAACACACACACATACACACATACACACATGCAAACATACAAACACAAGAATACACACATACATAATACACACATACACAAACACACACACACATACGTAAATGCATGCATACATACAACTATACATACATACATGCATACACACACACACATACATACATACATACATACATGCATGCATACACACATGCATACATACACATACATAATACACACATACACAAACACATACATACATACATACATACATGCATGCATACATACAAACATACATACGTACATACATACACACACACAAATACACACATGCAAACATACAAACACACACAAACACACATACATAATACACACATACACACACACACACACCCACACAAATACACACATACACAAACACACACACATACATACATACATACATGCATGCATACATACAAACATACATACGTACATACATACACACACACAAATACACACATGCAAACATACAAACACACACAAACACACATACATAATACACACATACACACACACACACCCACACAAATACACACATACACAAACACACACACATACATACATGCATACACACACACACATACACACATACATAATACACACATACACACGTGCAAACATACAAACACACGAATACACACATACATAATACACACATACACAAACACACACACACACATACATACATGCATGCATACATACATACATACACACATACATAATACACACATACACGAGCACACAAACATACATACATACATACGTACATGCATGCATACACACGTGCATACATACACACACACAAATACACACATACATAATACACACATACACAAACACACACAGATACATACATACATACATACATACATACATGCATACACACACACACATACACACATACATAATACACACATACACACATGCAAACATACAAACACACGAATACACACATACATAATACACACATACACAAACACACACACATACATACATGCATGCATACAAACATACATACATACGTACATACATACATACATACATACATGCATACACATACACACAAACACACATACACACATACATAATACACACATACACGCATGCAAACATACAAACACAAGAATACACACATACATACATACATGCATACATACATGCATGCATACATACAAACATACATACGAACATACATACACACACACAAATACACACATGCAAACATACAAACACACACAAACACACATACATAATACACACATACACACACACACACCCACACAAATACACACATACACAAACACACACACATACATACATACATACATGCATGCAAACATGCATGCATACATACAAACATACATACGTACTCACATACATACATGCATACACACACACACATACACACATACATAATACACACATACACACGTGCAAACATACAAACACACGAATACACACATACATAATACACACATACACAAACACACACACACACACATACATACATGCATGCATACATACATACATACACACATACATAATACACACATGCATACATACATACATACATGCATGCATACATACAAACATACATACGTACCTAACCTAACCTAACCTAACCTAACCTTACCTAACCTAACCTAACCTAACCTAACCTAACCTAACCGAACCTAACCTAACCTAACCTAACCTAACCTAACCTATACACAAACACACACACATACATACATGCATGCATACATACATACATACATACATGCATGCATACATACAAACATACATACGTACATACATACATACATGCATAAACACACACACATACACACATACACACATGCAAACATACAAACACAAGAATACACACATACATAATACACACATACACAAACACACACACACATACGTAAATGCATGCATACATACAACTATACATACATACATGCATACACACACACATACATACATACATACATACATGCATGCATACACACATGCATACATACACATACATAATACACACATACACAAACACATACATACATACATACATACATGCATGCATACATACAAACATACATACGTACATAGATACACACACACAAATACACACATGCAAACATACAAACACACACAAACACACATACATAATACACACATACACACACACACCCACACAAATACACACATACACAAACACATACACATACATACATACATACATGCATGCAAACATGCATGCATACATACAAACATACATACGTACACACATACATACATGCATACACACACACACATACACACATACATAATACACACATACACACGTGCAAACATACAAACACACGAATACACACATACATAAAACACACATACACAAACACACACACACACATACATACATGCATGCATACATACAAACATACACACATACATAATACACACATGCATACATACATACATACACACATGCATACATACACACACACATGCATACATACACACACACACATACACACATATATAATACACACATACACACATGCAAACATACAAACACACGAATACACACATACATAATACACACATACACAAACACACACACATACATACATGCATGCATACAAACATACATACATACGTACATACATACACACACACAAATACACACATGCAAACATACAAACACACACAAACACACATACATAATACACACATACACACACACACCCACACAAATACACACATACACAAACACACACACATACATACATACATACATGCATGCAAACATGCATGCATACATACAAACATACATAAGTACAAACATACATACATGCATACACACACACACATACACACATACATAATACACACATACACACGTGCAAACATACAAACACATGAATACACACATACATAATACACACATACACAAACACACACACACACATATATACAAGCATGCATACATACAAACATACACACATACATAATACACACATGCATACATACATACATACACACATGCATACATACACACACACACATACACACATATATAATACACACATACACACATGCAAACATACAAACACACGAATACACACATACATAATACACACATACACAAACACACACACATACATACATGCATGCATACAAACATACATACATACGTACATACATACACACACACAAATACACACATGCAAACATACAAACACACACAAACACACATACATAATACACACATACACACACACACCCACACAAATACACACATACACAAACACACACACATACATACATACATACATGCATGCAAACATGCATGCATACATACAAACATACATACGTACACACATACATACATGCATACACACACACACATAAACACATACATAATACACACATACACACGTGCAAACATACAAACACACGAATACACACATACATAATACACACATACACAAACACACACACACACATACATACATGCATGCATACATACAAACATACACACATACATAATACACACATGCATACATACATACATACACACATGCATACATACACACACACACATACACACATATATAATACACACATACACACATGCAAACATACAAACACACGAATACACACATACATAATACACACATACACAAACACACACACATACATACATGCATGCATACAAACATACAAACATACGTACATACATACACACACACAAATACACACATGCAAACATACAAACACACAAAAACACACATACATAATACACACATACACACACACACCCACACAAATACACACATACACAAACACACACACATACATACATACATACATGCATGCAAACATGCATGCATACATACAAACATACATACGTACACACATACATACATGCATACACACACACACATACACACATACATAATACACACATACACACGTGCAAACATACAAACACACGAATACACACATACATAATACACACATACACAAACACACACACACATACATACATGCATGCATACATACATACATACACACATACATAATACACACATGCATACATACATACAAACATGCATGCATACATACAAACATACATACGTACCTAACCTAACCTTTTTTTTTTTTTTTTTTCCTATGCGTGGGAGGAGAAAATCTTCAATAAGACTCCCTCTAGTCCGCACTAGAGGGAAGTGTCAGATTTTTACTGACTAAAAAACTCCCCCGACTCACCTCACCCCTTTGGGGACCCCACTCGTTGGTGGATTGCTTCCGCAGGGGCTGATTTCGTCCTTGTTGGCTTCTCCTTTTTGTGCGGATCCCTCCTTTCCAGTTCATCTAGTTGACCCGCTTGGTTTCTGTTTCCTGAAAAACATTCATTTGCAGTATTAATCATAGGCTGGTAATAGTATATCTATATCTATGGGTTGACATCTATTCATTTCCTTCTATAAGTCTTTCCGCTTTCCTTAGCCGTTCGGCCTCCTCCTTCTGCTTCATGACGCTCCTTGCGAACTCTGCGAATGCTTCCCAAGAGGCTACGTCTTTAGTGATGTTCTGTGCTATGTCTTCAGTGTTGACCGGGGTGCTTTCTTCGAGTGTCGCTCTTTCAGATTCCCATGCAGGGCATACGAGGAGTGTATGTTCTGCGTCATCTCTGATTGATGCACAGTGGTGACATCCTGCTGTCGTTTCCTTTCCGATGCGGTTGAGGAATGCTCCGAAACAGCCTAACCTAACCTAACCTAACCTAACCTTACCTAACCTAACCTAACCTAACCTAACCTAACCTAACCGAACCTAACCTAACCTAACCTAACCTAACCTAACCTAACCTAACCTATACACAAACACACACAAATACACACATGCAAACATACAAACACACACAAACACACATATATAATACACACATACACACACACACCCACACAAATACACACATACACAAACACACACACATACATACATACATACATGCATGCATACATACAAACATACATACGTACATACATACACACACACAAATACACACATGCAAACATACAAACACACACAAACACACATACATAATACACACATACATAATACACACATACACACACACACACCCACACAAATACACACACACACATACATACATACATACATGCATGCATACATACAAACATACATACGTACACACATACATACATGCATACACACACACACACATACACACATACATAATACACACATACACACGTGCAAACATACAAACACACGAATACACACATACATAATACACACATACACAAACACACACACACACATACATACATGAATGCATACATACATACATACACACATACATAATACACACATGCATACATACATACATACATGCATGCATACATACAAACATACATACGTACCTAACCTAACCTAACCTAACCTAACCTTACCTAACCTAACCTAACCTAACCTTACCTAACCTAACCTAACCTAACCTAACCTAACCTAACCTAACCTAACCTAACCTAACCTAACCTAACCTAACCTATACACAAACACACACACATACATACATGCATGCATACATACATACATACATACATGCATGCATACATACAAACATACATACTTTCATACATACATACATGCATAAACACACACACATACACACATACACACATGCAAACATACAAACACAAGAATACACACATACATAATACACACATACACAAACACACACACACATACGTAAATGCATGCATACATACAACTATACATACATACATGCATACACACACACACATACATACATACATACATACATGCATGCATACACACATGCATACATACACATACATAATACACACATACACAAACACATACATACATACATACATACATGCATGCATACATACAAACATACATACGTACATACATACACACACACATATACACACATGCAAACATACAAACACACACAAACACACATACATAATACACACATACACACACACACACCCACACAAATACACACATACACAAACACACACATGCATACATACATACATGCATGCAAACATGCATGCATACATACAAACATACATACGTACACACATACATACATGCATACACACACACACATACACACATACATAATACACACATACACACGTGCAAACATACAAACACACGAATACACACATACATAATACACACATACACAAACACACACACATACATACATGCATGCATACAAACATACATACATACGTACATACATACATACATACATACATGCATACACATACACACAAACACACATACACACATACATAATACACACATACACGCATGCAAACATACAAACACAAGAATACACACATACATACATACATGCATACATACATGCATGCATACATACAAACATACATACGAACATACATACACACACACAAATACACACATGCAAACATACAAACACACACAAACACACATACATAATACACACATACACACACACACACCCACACAAATACACACATACACAAACACACACACATACATACATACATACATGCATGCAAACATGCATGCATACATACAAACATACATACGTACTCACATACATACATGCATACACACACACACATACACACATACATAATACACACATACACACGTGCAAACATACAAACACACGAATACACACATACATAATACACACATACACAAACACACACACACACACATACATACATGCATGCATACATACATACATACACACATACATAATACACACATGCATACATACATAAATACATGCATGCATACATACAAACATACATACGTACCTAACCTAACCTAACCTAACCTAACCTTACCTAACCTAACCTAACCTAACCTAACCTAACCGAACCTAACCTAACCTAACCTAACCTAACCTAACCTAACCTAACCTAACCTAACCTAACCTAACCTAACCTAACCTAACCTAACCTAACCTAACCTAACCTAACCTATACACAAACACACACACATACATACGTGCATGCATACATACATACATACATACATGCATGCATACATACAAACACACAAATACACACATGCATACATACACACACACATACACACATACATAATACACACAGACACACATGCAAACATACAAACACACGAATACACACATACATAATACACACATACACAAACACACACACATACTGACATTCATGCATACAAACATACATACATACGTACATACATACATACATACATACATGCATACACATACACACATACACACATACATAATACACACATACACGCATGCAAACATACAAACACAAGAATACACACATACATACATACATGCATACATACATGCATGCATACATACAAACATACATACGTACATACATACATACATGCATAAACACAAACACATACACACATACACACATGCAAACATACAAACACAAGAATACACACATACATAATACACACATACACAAACACACACACACATACGTAAATGCATGCATACATACAACTATACATACATACATGCATACACACACACACATACATACATACATACATACATGCATGCATACACACATGCATACATACACATACATAATACACACATACACAAACACATACATACATACATACATACATGCATGCATACATACAAACATACATACGTACATACATACACACACACAAATACACACATGCAAACATACAAACACACACAAACACACATACATAATACACACATACACACACACACACCCACACAAATACACACATACACAAACACACACACATACATACATACATACATGCATGCAAACATGCATGCATACATACAAACATACATACGTACACACATACATACATGCATACACACACACACATACACACATACATAATACACACATACACACGTGCAAACATACAAACACACGAATACACACAAACATAATACACACATACACAAACACACACACACACATACATGCATGCATACATACAAACATACATACGTACCTAACCTAACCTAACCTAACCTAACCTTACCTAACCTAACCTAACCTAACCTAACCTAACCTAACCTAACCTAACCTAACCTAACCTAGAATACACACGTACATAATACACACATACACAAACACACACACACATACGTAAATGCATGCATACATACAAACATACATACATACATGCATACACACACACATACATACATACATACATACATGCATGTATACACACATGCATACATACACATACATAATACACACATACACAAACACATACATACATACATACATACATGCATGCATACATACAAACATACATACGTACATACATACACACACACAAATACACACATGCAAATATACAAACACACACAAACACACATACATAATACACACATACACACACACACACCCACACAAATACACACATACACAAACACACACACATACATACATACATACATGCATGCATACATACAAACATACATACGTACATACATACACACACACAAATACACACATGCAAACATACAAACACACACAAACACACATACATAATACACACATACATAATACACACATACACACACACACACCCACACAAATACACACACACACATACATACATACATACATGCATGCATACATACAAACATACATACGTACACACATACATACATGCATACACACACACACACATACACACATACATAATACACACATACACACGTGCAAACATACAAACACACGAATACACACATACATAATACACACATACACAAACACACACACACACATACATACATGAATGCATACATACATACATACACACATACATAATACACACATGCATACATACATACATACATGCATGCATACATACAAACATACATACGTACCTAACCTAACCTAACCTAACCTAACCTTACCTAACCTAACCTAACCTAACCTAACCTAACCTAACCGAACCTAACCTAACCTAACCTAACCTAACCTAACCTAACCTAACCTAACCTAACCTAACCTAACCTATACACAAACACACACACATACATACATGCATGCATACATACATACATACATACATGCATGCATACATACAAACATACATACGTACATACATACATACATGCATAAACACACACACATACACACATACACACATGCAAACATACAAACACAAGAATACACACATACATAATACACACATACACAAACACACACACACATACGTAAATGCATGCATACATACAACTATACATACATACATGCATACACACACACACATACATACATACATACATACATGCATGCATACACACATGCATACATACACATACATAATACACACATACACAAACACATACATACATACATACATACATGCATGCATACATACAAACATACATACGTACATACATACACACACACATATACACACATGCAAACATACAAACACACACAAACACACATACATAATACACACATACACACACACACACCCACACAAATACACACATACACAAACACACACATGCATACATACATACATGCATGCAAACATGCATGCATACATACAAACATACATACGTACACACATACATACATGCATACACACACACACATACACACATACATAATACACACATACACACGTGCAAACATACAAACACACGAATACACACATACATAATACACACATACACAAACACACACACACACATACATACATGCATGCATACATACATACATACACACATACATAATACACACATACACGAACACACACACATACATACATACATACGTACATGCATGCATACACACGTGCATACATACACACACACAAATACACACATACATAATACACACATACACAAACACACACAGATACATACATACATACATACATACATACATGCATACACACACACACATACACACATACATAATACACACATACACACATGCAAACATACAAACACACGAATACACACATACATAATACACACATACACAAACACACACACATACATACATACATACATGCATGCAAACATGCATGCATACATACAAACATACATACGTACACACATACATACATGCATACACACACACACATACACAAATACATAATACACACATACACACGTGCAAACATACAAACACACGAATAGACACATACATAAAACACACATACACAAACACACACACACACATACATACATGCATGCATACATACAAACATACACACATACATAATACACACATGCATACATACATACATACACACATGCATACATACACACACACATGCATACATACACACACACACATACACACATATATAATACACACATACACACATGCAAACATACAAACACACGAATACACACATACATAATACACACATACACAAACACACACACATACATACATGCATGCATACAAACATACATACATACGTACATACATACACACACACAAATACACACATGCAAACATACAAACACACACAAACACACATACATAATACACACATACACACACACACCCACACAAATACACACATACACAAACACACACACATACATACATACATACATGCATGCAAACATGCATGCATACATACAAACATACATAAGTACAAACATACATACATGCATACACACACACACATACACACATACATAATACACACATACACACGTGCAAACATACAAACACATGAATACACACATACATAATACACACATACACAAACACACACACACACATATATACAAGCATGCATACATACAAACATACACACATACATAATACACACATGCATACATACATACATACACACATGCATACATACACACACACACATACACACATATATAATACACACATACACACATGCAAACATACAAACACACGAATACACACATACATAATACACACATACACAAACACACACACATACATACATGCATGCATACAAACATACATACATACGTACATACATACACACACACAAATACACACATGCAAACATACAAACACACACAAACACACATACATAATACACACATACACACACACACCCACACAAATACACACATACACAAACACACACACATACATACATACATACATGCATGCAAACATGCATGCATACATACAAACATACATACGTACACACATACATACATGCATACACACACACACATAAACACATACATAATACACACATACACACGTGCAAACATACAAACACACGAATACACACATACATAATACACACATACACAAACACACACACACACATACATACATGCATGCATACATACAAACATACACACATACATAATACACACATGCATACATACATACATACACACATGCATACATACACACACACACATACACACATATATAATACACACATACACACATGCAAACATACAAACACACGAATACACACATACATAATACACACATACACAAACACACACACATACATACATGCATGCATACAAACATACAAACATACGTACATACATACACACACACAAATACACACATGCAAACATACAAACACACAAAAACACACATACATAATACACACATACACACACACACCCACACAAATACACACATACACAAACACACACACATACATACATACATACATGCATGCAAACATGCATGCATACATACAAACATACATACGTACACACATACATACATGCATACACACACACACATACACACATACATAATACACACATACACACGTGCAAACATACAAACACACGAATACACACATACATAATACACACATACACAAACACACACACACATACATACATGCATGCATACATACATACATACACACATACATAATACACACATGCATACATACATACATACATGCATGCATACATACAAACATACATACGTACCTAACCTAACCTAACCTAACCTAACCTTACCTAACCTAACCTAACCTAACCTAACCTAACCTAACCGAACCTAACCTAACCTAACCTAACCTAACCTAACCTAACCTAACCTATACACAAACACACACAAATACACACATGCAAACATACAAACACACACAAACACACATATATAATACACACATACACACACACACCCACACAAATACACACATACACAAACACACACACATACATACATACATACATGCATGCATACATACAAACATACATACGTACATACATACACACACACAAATACACACATGCAAACATACAAACACACACAAACACACATACATAATACACACATACATAATACACACATACACACACACACACCCACACAAATACACACACACACATACATACATACATACAGGCATGCATACATACAAACATACATACGTACACACATACATACATGCATACACACACACACACATACACACATACATAATACACACATACACACGTGCAAACATACAAACACACAAATACACACATACATAATACACACATACACAAACACACACACACACATACATACATGAATGCATACATACATACATACACACATACATAATACACACATGCATACATACATACATACATGCATGCATACATACAAACATACATACGTACCTAACCTAACCTAACCTAACCTAACCTTACCTAACCTAACCTAACCTAACCTAACCTAACCTAACCGAACCTAACCTAACCTAACCTAACCTAACCTAACCTAACCTAACCTAACCTAACCTAACCTAACCTATACACAAACACACACACATACATACATGCATGCATACATACATACATACATACATGCATGCATACATACAAACATACATACGTACATACATACATACATGCATAAACACACACACATACACACATACACACATGCAAACATACAAACACAAGAATACACACATACATAATACACACATACACAAACACACACACACATACGTAAATGCATGCATACATACAACTATACATACATACATGCATACACACACACACATACATACATACATACATACATGCATGCATACACACATGCATACATACACATACATAATACACACATACACAAACACATACATACATACATACATACATGCATGCATACATACAAACATACATACGTACATACATACACACACACATATACACACATGCAAACATACAAACACACACAAACACACATACATAATACACACATACACACACACACACCCACACAAATACACACATACACAAACACACACATGCATACATACATACATGCATGCAAACATGCATGCATACATACAAACATACATACGTACACACATACATACATGCATACACACACACACATACACACATACATAATACACACATACACACGTGCAAACATACAAACACACGAATACACACATACATAATACACACATACACAAACACACACACACACATACATACATGCATGCATACATACATACATACACACATACATAATACACACATACACGAACACACACACATACATACATACATACGTACATGCATGCATACACACGTGCATACATACACACACACAAATACACACATACATAATACACACATACACAAACACACACAGATACATACATACATACATACATACATACATGCATACACACACACACATACACACATACATAATACACACATACACACATGCAAACATACAAACACACGAATACACACATACATAATACACACATACACAAACACACACACATACATACATGCATGCATACAAACATACATACATACGTACATACATACATACATACATACATGCATACACATACACACAAACACACATACACACATACATAATACACACATACACGCATGCAAACATACAAACACAAGAATACACACATACATACATACATGCATACATACATGCATGCATACATACAAACATACATACGAACATACATACACACACACAAATACACACATGCAAACATACAAACACACACAAACACACATACATAATACACACATACACACACACACACCCACACAAATACACACATACACAAACACACACACATACATACATACATACATGCATGCAAACATGCATGCATACATACAAACATACATACGTACTCACATACATACATGCATACACACACACACATACACACATACATAATACACACATACACACGTGCAAACATACAAACACACGAATACACACATACATAATACACACATACACAAACACACACACACACACATACATACATGCATGCATACATACATACATACACACATACATAATACACACATGCATACATACATAAATACATGCATGCATACACACATGCATACATACACATACATAATACACACATACACAAACACATACATACATACATACATACATGCATGCATACATACAAACATACATACGTACATACATACACACACACATATACACACATGCAAACATACAAACACACACAAACACACATACATAATACACACATACACACACACACACCCACACAAATACACACATACACAAACACACACATGCATACATACATACATGCATGCAAACATGCATGCATACATACAAACATACATACGTACACACATACATACATGCATACACACACACACATACACACATACATAATACACACATACACACGTGCAAACATACAAACACACGAATACACACATACATAATACACACATACACAAACACACACACACACATACATACATGCATGCATACATACATACATACACACATACATAATACACACATACACGAACACACACACATACATACATACATACGTACATGCATGCATACACACGTGCATACATACACACACACAAATACACACATACATAATACACACATACACAAACACACACAGATACATACATACATACATACATACATACATGCATACACACACACACATACACACATACATAATACACACATACACACATGCAAACATACAAACACACGAATACACACATACATAATACACACATACACAAACACACACACATACATACATACATACATGCATGCAAACATGCATGCATACATACAAACATACATACGTACACACATACATACATGCATACACACACACACATACACAAATACATAATACACACATACACACGTGCAAACATACAAACACACGAATAGACACATACATAAAACACACATACACAAACACACACACACACATACATACATGCATGCATACATACAAACATACACACATACATAATACACACATGCATACATACATACATACACACATGCATACATACACACACACATGCATACATACACACACACACATACACACATATATAATACACACATACACACATGCAAACATACAAACACACGAATACACACATACATAATACACACATACACAAACACACACACATACATACATGCATGCATACAAACATACATACATACGTACATACATACACACACACAAATACACACATGCAAACATACAAACACACACAAACACACATACATAATACACACATACACACACACACCCACACAAATACACACATACACAAACACACACACATACATACATACATACATGCATGCAAACATGCATGCATACATACAAACATACATAAGTACAAACATACATACATGCATACACACACACACATACACACATACATAATACACACATACACACGTGCAAACATACAAACACATGAATACACACATACATAATACACACATACACAAACACACACACACACATATATACAAGCATGCATACATACAAACATACACACATACATAATACACACATGCATACATACATACATACACACATGCATACATACACACACACACATACACACATATATAATACACACATACACACATGCAAACATACAAACACACGAATACACACATACATAATACACACATACACAAACACACACACATACATACATGCATGCATACAAACATACATACATACGTACATACATACACACACACAAATACACACATGCAAACATACAAACACACACAAACACACATACATAATACACACATACACACACACACCCACACAAATACACACATACACAAACACACACACATACATACATACATACATGCATGCAAACATGCATGCATACATACAAACATACATACGTACACACATACATACATGCATACACACACACACATAAACACATACATAATACACACATACACACGTGCAAACATACAAACACACGAATACACACATACATAATACACACATACACAAACACACACACACACATACATACATGCATGCATACATACAAACATACACACATACATAATACACACATGCATACATACATACATACACACATGCATACATACACACACACACATACACACATATATAATACACACATACACACATGCAAACATACAAACACACGAATACACACATACATAATACACACATACACAAACACACACACATACATACATGCATGCATACAAACATACAAACATACGTACATACATACACACACACAAATACACACATGCAAACATACAAACACACAAAAACACACATACATAATACACACATACACACACACACCCACACAAATACACACATACACAAACACACACACATACATACATACATACATGCATGCAAACATGCATGCATACATACAAACATACATACGTACACACATACATACATGCATACACACACACACATACACACATACATAATACACACATACACACGTGCAAACATACAAACACACGAATACACACATACATAATACACACATACACAAACACACACACACATACATACATGCATGCATACATACATACATACACACATACATAATACACACATGCATACATACATACATACATGCATGCATACATACAAACATACATACGTACCTAACCTAACCTAACCTAACCTAACCTTACCTAACCTAACCTAACCTAACCTAACCTAACCTAACCGAACCTAACCTAACCTAACCTAACCTAACCTAACCTAACCTAACCTATACACAAACACACACAAATACACACATGCAAACATACAAACACACACAAACACACATATATAATACACACATACACACACACACCCACACAAATACACACATACACAAACACACACACATACATACATACATACATGCATGCATACATACAAACATACATACGTACATACATACACACACACAAATACACACATGCAAACATACAAACACACACAAACACACATACATAATACACACATACATAATACACACATACACACACACACACCCACACAAATACACACACACACATACATACATACATACAGGCATGCATACATACAAACATACATACGTACACACATACATACATGCATACACACACACACACATACACACATACATAATACACACATACACACGTGCAAACATACAAACACACAAATACACACATACATAATACACACATACACAAACACACACACACACATACATACATGAATGCATACATACATACATACACACATACATAATACACACATGCATACATACATACATACATGCATGCATACATACAAACATACATACGTACCTAACCTAACCTAACCTAACCTAACCTTACCTAACCTAACCTAACCTAACCTAACCTAACCTAACCGAACCTAACCTAACCTAACCTAACCTAACCTAACCTAACCTAACCTAACCTAACCTAACCTAACCTATACACAAACACACACACATACATACATGCATGCATACATACATACATACATACATGCATGCATACATACAAACATACATACGTACATACATACATACATGCATAAACACACACACATACACACATACACACATGCAAACATACAAACACAAGAATACACACATACATAATACACACATACACAAACACACACACACATACGTAAATGCATGCATACATACAACTATACATACATACATGCATACACACACACACATACATACATACATACATACATGCATGCATACACACATGCATACATACACATACATAATACACACATACACAAACACATACATACATACATACATACATGCATGCATACATACAAACATACATACGTACATACATACACACACACATATACACACATGCAAACATACAAACACACACAAACACACATACATAATACACACATACACACACACACACCCACACAAATACACACATACACAAACACACACATGCATACATACATACATGCATGCAAACATGCATGCATACATACAAACATACATACGTACACACATACATACATGCATACACACACACACA
>NW_027518449.1:1154292-1206792 GCF_051622035.1 Arctopsyche grandis | reverse complement strand
ACACACACACACACATACATACATGCATGCATACATACATACATACACACATATATAATACACACATACACGAACACACACACATACATACATACATACGTACATGCATGCATACACACGTGCATACATACACACACACAAATACACACATACATAATACACACATACACAAACACACACAGATACATACATACATACATACATACATACATGCATACACACACACACATACACACATACATAATACACACATACACACATGCAAACATACAAACACACGAATACACACATACATAATACACACATACACAAACACACACACATACATACATGCATGCATACAAACATACATACATACGTACATACATACATACATACATACATGCATACACATACACACAAACACACATACACACATACATAATACACACATACACGCATGCAAACATACAAACACAAGAATACACACATACATACATACATGCATACATACATGCATGCATACATACAAACATACATACGAACATACATACACACACACAAATACACACATGCAAACATACAAACACACACAAACACACATACATAATACACACATACACACACACACACCCACACAAATACACACATACACAAACACACACACATACATACATACATACATGCATGCAAACATGCATGCATACATACAAACATACATACGTACTCACATACATACATGCATACACACACACACATACACACATACATAATACACACATACACACGTGCAAACATACAAACACACGAATACACACATACATAATACACACATACACAAACACACACACACACATACATACATGCATGCATACATACATACATACACACATACATAATACACACATGCATACATACATACATACATGCATGCATACATACAAACATACATACGTACCTAACCTAACCTAACCTAACCTAACCTTACCTAACCTAACCTAACCTAACCTAACCTAACCTAACCGAACCTAACCTAACCTAACCTAACCTAACCTAACCTAACCTAACCTAACCTAACCTAACCTATACACAAACACACACACATACATACATGCATGCATACATACATACATACACACATACATAATACACACATGCATACATACATACATACATGCATGCATACATACAAACATACATACGTACCTAACCTAACCTAACCTAACCTAACCTTACCTAACCTAACCTAACCTAACCTAACCTAACCTAACCTAACCGAACCTAACCTAACCAAACCTAACCTAACCTAACCTAACCTAACCTAACCTAACCTTACCTAACCTAACCTAACCTAACCTATACACAAACACACACACATACATACATGCATGCATACATACATAAATACATACATGCATGCATACATACAAACACACAAATACACACATGCATACATACACACACACATACACACATACATAATACACACAGACACACATGCAAACATACAAACACACGAATACACACATACATAATACACACATACACAAACACACACACATACTGACATTCATGCATACAAACATACATACATACGTACATACATACATACATACATACATGCATACACATACACACATACACACATACATAATACACACATACACGCATGCAAACATACAAACACAAGAATACACACATACATACATACATGCATACATACATGCATGCATACATACAAACATACATACGTACATACATACATACATGCATAAACACACACACATACACACATACACACATGCAAACATACAAACACAAGAATACACACATACATAATACACACATACACAAACACACACACACATACGTAAATGCATGCATACATACAACTATACATACATACATGCATACACACACACACATACATACATACATACATACATGCATGCATACACACATGCATACATACACATACATAATACACACATACACAAACACATACATACATACATACATACATGCATGCATACATACAAACATACATACGTACATTCATACACACACACAAATACACACATGCAAACATACAAACACACACAAACACACATACATAATACACACATACACACACACACACACCCACACAAATACACACATACACAAACACACACACATACATACATACATACATGCATGCATACATACAAACATACATACGTACATACATACACACACACAAATACACACATGCAAACATACAAACACACACAAACACACATACATAATACACACATACACACACACACACCCACACAAATACACACATACACAAACACACACACATACATACATACATACATGCATGCAAACATGCATGCATACATACAAACATACATACGTACACACATACATACATGCATACACACACACACATACACACATACATAATACACACATACACACGTGCAAACATACAAACACACGAATACACACATACATAATACACACATACACAAACACACACACACACATACATACATGCATGCATACATACATACATACACACATACATAATACACACATACACGAGCACACACACATACATACATACATACGTACATGCATGCATACACACGTGCATACATACACACACACAAATACACACATACATAATACACACATACACAAACACACACAGATACATACATACATACATACATACATACATGCATACACACACACACATACACACATACATTATACACACATACACACATGCAAACATACAAACACACGAATACACACATACATAATACACACATACACAAACACACACACATACATACATGCATGCATACAAACATACATACATACGTACATACATACATACATACATACATGCATACACATACACACAAACACACATACACACATACATAATACACACATACACGCATGCAAACATACAAACACAAGAATACACACATACATACATACATGCATACATACATGCATGCATACATACAAACATACATACGAACATACATACACACACACAAATACACACATGCAAACATACAAACACACACAAACACACATACATAATACACACATACACACACACACACCCACACAAATACACACATACACAAACACACACACATACATACATACATACATGCATGCAAACATGCATGCATACATACAAACATACATACGTACTCACATACATACATGCATACACACACACACATACACACATACATAATACACACATACACACGTGCAAACATACAAACACACGAATACACACATACATAATACACACATACACAAACACACACACACACACATACATACATGCATGCATACATACATACATACACACATACATAATACACACATGCATACATACATACATACATGCATGCATACATACAAACATACATACGTACCTAACCTAACCTAACCTAACCTAACCTTACCTAACCTCACCTAACCTAACCTAACCTAACCGAACCTAACCTAACCTAACCTAACCTAACCTAACCTAACCTAACCTAACCTAACCTAACCTAACCTATACACAAACACACACACATACATACATGCATGCATACATACATACATACATACATGCATGCATACATACAAACATACATACGTACATACATACATACATGCATAAACACACACACATACACACATACACACATGCAAACATACAAACACAAGAATACACACATACATAATACACACATACACAAACACACACACACATACGTAAATGCATGCATACATACAACTATACATACATACATGCATACACACACACACATACATACATACATACATACATGCATGCATACACACATGCATACATACACATACATAATACACACATACACAAACACATACATACATACATACATACATGCATGCATACATACAAACATACATACGTACATACATACACACACACAAATACACACATGCAAACATACAAACACACACAAACACACATACATAATACACACATACACACACACACACACCCACACAAATACACACATACACAAACACACACACATACATACATACATACATGCATGCATAGATACAAACATACATACGTACATACATACACACACACAAATACACACATGCAAACATACAAACACACACAAACACACATACATATTACACACATACACACACACACACCCACACAAATACACACATACACAAACACACACACATACATACATGCATACACACACACACATACACACATACATAATACACACATACACACGTGCAAACATACAAACACACGAATACACACATACATAATACACACATACACAAACACACACACACACATACATACATGCATGCATACATACATACATACACACATACATAATACACACATACACGAGCACACAAACATACATACATACATACGTACATGCATGCATACACACGTGCATACATACACACACACAAATACACACATACATAATACACACATACACAAACACACACAGATACATACATACATACATACATACATACATGCATACACACACACACATACACACATACATAATACACACATACACACATGCAAACATACAAACACACGAATACACACATACATAATACACACATACACAAACACACACACATACATACATGCATGCATACAAACATACATACATACGTACATACATACATACATACATACATGCATACACATACACACAAACACACATACACACATACATAATACACACATACACGCATGCAAACATACAAACACAAGAATACACACATACATACATACATGCATACATACATGCATGCATACATACAAACATACATACGAACATACATACACACACACAAATACACACATGCAAACATACAAACACACACAAACACACATACATAATACACACATACACACACACACACCCACACAAATACACACATACACAAACACACACACATACATACATACATACATGCATGCAAACATGCATGCATACATACAAACATACATACGTACTCACATACATACATGCATACACACACACACATACACACATACATAATACACACATACACACGTGCAAACATACAAACACACGAATACACACATACATAATACACACATACACAAACACACACACACACACATACATACATGCATGCATACATACATACATACACACATACATAATACACACATGCATACATACATACATACATGCATGCATACATACAAACATACATACGTACCTAACCTAACCTAACCTAACCTAACCTTACCTAACCTAACCTAACCTAACCTAACCTAACCGAACCTAACCTAACCTAACCTAACCTAACCTAACCTAACCTAACCTAACCTAACCTAACCTAACCTAACCTATACACAAACACACACACATACATACATGCATGCATACATACATACATACATACATGCATGCATACATACAAACATACATACGTACATACATACATACATGCATAAACACACACACATACACACATACACACATGCAAACATACAAACACAAGAATACACACATACATAATACACACATACACAAACACACACACACATACGTAAATGCATGCATACATACAACTATACATACATACATGCATACACACACACACATACATACATACATACATACATGCATGCATACACACATGCATACATACACATACATAATACACACATACACAAACACATACATACATACATACATACATGCATGCATACATACAAACATACATACGTACATAGATACACACACACAAATACACACATGCAAACATACAAACACACACAAACACACATACATAATACACACATACACACACACACCCACACAAATACACACATACACAAACACACACACATACATACATACATACATGCATGCAAACATGCATGCATACATACAAACATACATACGTACACACATACATACATGCATACACACACACACATACACACATACATAATACACACATACACACGTGCAAACATACAAACACACGAATAAACACATACATAAAACACACATACACAAACACACACACACATACATACATGCATGCATACATACATACATACACACATACATAATACACACATGCATACATACATACATACATGCATGCATACATACAAACATACATACGTACCTAACCTAACCTAACCTAACCTAACCTTACCTAACGTAACCTAACCTAACCTAACCTAACCTAACCGAACCTAACCTAACCTAAACTAACCTAACCTAACCTAACCTAACCTAACCTTACCTAACCTAACCTAACCTATACACAAACACACACACATACATACATGCATGCATACATACATACATACATACATGCATGCTTACATACAAACACACACACAAATACACACATGCAAACATACAAACACACACAAACACACATACATAATACACACATACACACACACACACCTACACAAATACACACATACACAAACACACACACATACATACATACATACATGCATGCAAACATGCATGCATACATACAAACATACATACGTACTCACATACATACATGCATACACACACACACATACACACATACATAATACACACATACACACGTGCAAACATACAAACACACGAATACACACATACATAATACACACATACACAAACACACACACACACATACATACATGCATGCATACATACATACATACACACATACATAATACACACATGCATACATACATACATACATGCATGCATACATACAAACATACATACGTACCTAACCTAACCTAACCTAACCTTACCTAACCTAACCTAACCTAACCTAACCTAACCTAACCGAACCTAACCTAACCTAACCTAACCTATACACAAACACACACACATACATACATGCATGCATACATACATAAATACATACATGCATGCATACATACAAACACACAAATACACACATGCATACATACACACACACATACACACATACATAATACACACAGACACACATGCAAACATACAAACACACGAATACACACATACATAATACACACATACACAAACACACACACATACTGACATTCATGCATACAAACATACATACATACGTACATACATACATACATACATACATGCATACACATACACACATACACACATACATAATACACACATACACGCATGCAAACATACAAACACAAGAATACACACATACATACATACATGCATACATACATGCATGCATACATACAAACATACATACGTACATACATACATACATGCATAAACACACACACATACACACATACACACATGCAAACATACAAACACAAGAATACACACATACATAATACACACATACACAAACACACACACACATACGTAAATGCATGCATACATACAACTATACATACATACATGCATACACACACACACATACATACATACATAAATACATGCATGCATACACACATGCATACATACACATACATAATACACACATACACAAACACATACATACATACATACATACATGCATGCATACATACAAACATACATACGTACATTCATACACACACACAAATACACACATGCAAACATACAAACACACACAAACACACATACATAATACACACATACACACACACACACACCCACACAAATACACACATACACAAACACACACACATACATACATACATACATGCATGCATACATACAAACATACATACGTACATACATACACACACACAAATACACACATGCAAACATACAAACACACACAAACACACATACATAATACACACATACACACACACACACCCACACAAATACACACATACACAAACACACACACATACATACATACATACATGCATGCAAACATGCATGCATACATACAAACATACATACGTACACACATACATACATGCATACACACACACACATACACACATACATAATACACACATACACACGTGCAAACATACAAACACACGAATACACACATACATAATACACACATACATAATACACACATACACAAACACACACACACACATACATACATGCATGCATACATACATACATACACACATACATAATACACACATGCATACATACATACATACATGCATGCATACATACAAACATACATACGTACCTAACCTAACCTAACCTAACCTAACCTTACCTAACCTAACCTAACCTAACCTAACCTAACCGAACCTAACCTAACCTAACCTAACCTAACCTAACCTAACCTAACCTAACCTAACCTAACCTAACCTATACACAAACACACACACATACATACATGCATGCATACATACATACATACATACATGCATGCATACATACAAACATACATACGTACATACATACATACATGCATAAACACACACACATACACACATACACACATGCAAACATACAAACACAAGAATACACACATACATAATACACACATACACAAACACACACACACATACGTAAATGCATGCATACATACAACTATACATACATACATGCATACACACACACACATACATACATACATACATACATGCATGCATACACACATGCATACATACACATACATAATACACACATACACAAACACATACATACATACATACATACATGCATGCATACATACAAACATACATACGTACATACATACACACACACAAATACACACATGCAAACATACAAACACACACAAACACACATACATAATACACACATACACACACACACACACCCACACAAATACACACATACACAAACACACACACATACATACATACATACATGCATGCATACATACAAACATACATACGTACATACATACACACACACAAATACACACATGCAAACATACAAACACACACAAACACACATACATAATACACACATACACACACACACACCCACACAAATACACACATACACAAACACACACACATACATACATGCATACACACACACACATACACACATACATAATACACACATACACACATGCAAACATACAAACACACGAATACACACATACATAATACACACATACACAAACACACACACATACTGACATTCATGCATACAAACATACATACATACGTACATACATACATACATACATACATGCATACACATACACACATACACACATACATAATACACACATACACGCATGCAAACATACAAACACAAGAATACACACATACATACATACATGCATACATACATGCTTGCATACATACAAACATACATACGTACATACATACATACATGCATAAACACACACACATACACACATACACACATGCAAACATATAAACACAAGAATACACACATACATAATACACACATACACAAACACACACACACATACGTAAATGCATGCATACATACAACTATACATACATGCATGCATACATACAAACATACATACGTACATACATACATACATGCATAAACACACACACATACACACATACACACATGCAAACATACAAACACAAGAATACACACATACATAATACACACATACACAAACACACACACACATACGTAAATGCATGCATACATACAACTATACAAACATACATGCATACACACACACACATACATACATACATACATACATGCATGCATACACACATGCATACATACACATACATAATACACACATACATACATACATACATACATGCATGCATACATACAAACATACATACGTACATTCATACGCACACACAAATACACACATGCAAACATACAAACACACACAAACACACATACATAATACACACATACACACACACACACACCCACACAATTACACACATACACAAACACACACACATACATACATACATACATGCATGCAAACATACAAACATACATACGTACATACATACACACACACAAATACACACATGCAAACATACAAACACACACAAACACACATACATAATACACACATACACACACACACACCCACACAAATACACACATACACAAACACACACACATACATACATACATACATGCATGCAAACATGCATGCATACATACAAACATACATACGTACACACATACATACATGCATACACACACACACATACACACATACATAATACACACATACACACGTGCAAACATACAAACACACGAATACACACATACATAATACACACATACACAAACACACACACACATACATACATGCATGCATACATACATACATACACACATACATAATACACACATACACGAACACACACACATACATACATACATACGTACATGCATGCATACACACGTGCATACATACACACACACAAATACACACATACATAATACACACATACACAAACACACACAGATACATACATACATACATACATACATACATGCATACACACACACACATACACACATACATAATACACACATACACACGTGCAAACATACAAACACACGAATACACACATACATAATACACACATACACAAACACACACACACACATACATACATGCATGCATACATACATACATACACACATACATAATACACACATGCATACATACATACATACATGCATGCATACATACAAACATACATACGTACCTAACCTAACCTAACCTAACCTAACCTTACCTAACCTAACCTAACCTAACCTAACCTAACCTAACCGAACCTAACCTAACCAAACCTAACCTAACCTAACCTAACCTAACCTAACCTAACCTTACCTAACCTAACCTAACCTAACCTATACACAAACACACACACATACATACATGCATGCATACATACATAAATACATACATGCATGCATACATACAAACACACAAATACACACATGCATACATACACACACACATACACACATACATAATACACACAGACACACATGCAAACATACAAACACACGAATACACACATACATAATACACACATACACAAACACACACACATACTGACATTCATGCATACAAACATACATACATACGTACATACATACATACATACATGCATACACATACACACATACACACATACATAATACACACATACACGCATGCAAACATACAAACACAAGAATACACACATACATACATACATGCATACATACATGCATGCATACATATAAACATACATACGTACATACATACATACATGCATAAACACACACACATACACACATACACACATGCAAACATACAAACACAAGAATACACACATACATAATACACACATACACAAACACACACACACATACGTAAATGCATGCATACATACAACTATACATACATACATGCATACACACACACACATACATACATACATACATACATGCATGCATACACACATGCATACATACACATACATAATACACACATACACAAACACATACATACATACATACATACATGCATGCATACATACAAACATACATACGTACATTCATACACACACACAAATACACACATGCAAACATACAAACACACACAAACACACATACATAATACACACATACACACACACACACACCCACACAAATACACACATACACAAACACACACACATACATACATACATACATGCATGCATACATACAAACATACATACGTACATACATACACACACACAAATACACACATGCAAACATACAAACACACACAAACACACATACATAATACACACATACACACACACACACCCACACAAATACACACATACACAAACACACACACATACATACATACATACATGCATGCAAACATGCATGCATACATACAAACATACATACGTACACACATACATACATGCATACACACACACACATACACACATACATAATACACACATACACACGTGCAAACATACAAACACACGAATACACACATACATAATACACACATACACAAACACACACACACACATACATACATGCATGCATACATACATACATACACACATACATAATACACACATGCATACATACATACATACATGCATGCATACATACAAACATACATACGTACCTAACCTAACCTAACCTAACCTAACCTTACCTAACCTAACCTAACCTAACCTAACCTAACCGAACCTAACCTAACCTAACCTAACCTAACCTAACCTAACCTAACCTAACCTAACCTAACCTATACACAAACACACACACATACATACATGCATGCATACATACATACATACATACATGCATGCATACATACAAACATACATACGTACATACATACATACATGCATAAACACACACACATACACACATACACACATGCAAACATACAAACACAAGAATACACACATACATAATACACACATACACAAACACACACACACATACGTAAATGCATGCATACATACAACTATACATACATACATGCATACACACACACACATACATACATACATACATACATGCATGCATACACACATGCATACATACACATACATAATACACACATACACAAACACATACATACATACATACATACATGCATGCATACATACAAACATACATACGTACATACATACACACACACAAATACACACATGCAAACATACAAACACACACAAACACACATACATAATACACACATACACACACACACACACCCACACAAATACACACATACACAAACACACACACATACATACATACATACATGCATGCATACATACAAACATACATACGTACATACATACACACACACAAATACACACATGCAAACATACAAACACACACAAACACACATACATAATACACACATACACACACACACACCCACACAAATACACACATACACAAACACACACACATACATACATGCATACACACACACACATACACACATACATAATACACACATACACACGTGCAAACATACAAACACACGAATACACACATACATAATACACACATACACAAACACACACACACACATACATACATGCATGCATACATACATACATACACACATACATAATACACACATACCCGAGCACACAAACATACATACATACATACGTACATGCATGCATACACACGTGCATACATACACACACACAAATACACACATACATAATACACACATACACAAACACACACAGATACATACATACATACATACATACATACATGCATACACACACACACATACACACATACATAATACACACATACACACATGCAAACATACAAACACACGAATACACACATACATAATACACACATACACAAACACACACACATACATACATGCATGCATACAAACATACATACATACGTACATACATACAAACATACATACATGCATACACATACACACAAACACACATACACACATACATAATACACACATACACGCATGCAAACATACAAACACAAGAATACACACATACATACATACATGCATACATACATGCATGCATACATACAAACATACATACGAACATACATACACACACACAAATACACACATGCAAACATACAAACACACACAAACACACATACATAATACACACATACACACACACACACCCACACAAATACACACATACACAAACACACACACATACATACATACATACATGCATGCAAACATGCATGCATACATACAAACATACATACGTACTCACATACATACATGCATACACACACACACATACACACATACATAATACACACATACACACGTGCAAACATACAAACACACGAATACACACATACATAATACACACATACACAAACACACACACACACACATACATACATGCATGCATACATACATACATACACACATACATAATACACACATGCATACATACATACATACATGCATGCATACATACAAACATACATACGTACCTAACCTAACCTAACCTAACCTAACCTTACCTAACCTAACCTAACCTAACCTAACCTAACCGAACGTAACCTAACCTAACCTAACCTAACCTAACCTAACCTAACCTAACCTAACCTAACCTAACCTAACCTATACACAAACACACACACATACATACATGCATGCATACATACATACATACATACATGCATGCATACATACAAACATACATACGTACATACATACATACATGCATAAACACACACACATACACACATACACACATGCAAACATACAAAAACAAGAATACACACATACATAATACACACATACACAAACACACACACACATACGTAAATGCATGCATACATACAACTATACATACATACATGCATACACACACACACATACATACATACATACATACATGCATGCATACACACATGCATACATACACATACATAATACACACATACACAAACACATACATACATACATACATACATGCATGCATACATACAAACATACATACGTACATAGATACACACACACAAATACACACATGCAAACATACAAACACACACAAACACACATACATAATACACACATACACACACACACCCACACAAATACACACATACACAAACACACACACATACATACATACATACATGCATGCAAACATGCATGCATACATACAAACATACATACGTACACACATACATACATGCATACACACACACACATACACACATACATAATACACACATACACACGTGCAAACATACAAACACACGAATACACACATACATAAAACACACATACACAAACACACACACACACATACATACATGCATGCATACATACAAACATACACACATACATAATACACACATGCATACATACATACATACACACATGCATACATACACACACACATGCATACATACACACACACACATACACACATATATAATACACACATACACACATGCAAACATACAAACACACGAATACACACATACATAATACACACATACACAAACACACACACATACATACATGCATGCATACAAACATACATACATACGTACATACATACACACACACAAATACACACATGCAAACATACAAACACACACAAACACACATACATAATACACACATACACACACACACCCACACAAATACACACATACACAAACACACACACATACATACATACATACATGCATGCAAACATGCATGCATACATACAAACATACATAAGTAAAAACATACATACATGCATACACACACACACATACACACATACATAATACACACATACACACGTGCAAACATACAAACACATGAATACACACATACATAATACACACATACACAAACACACACACACACATATATACAAGCATGCATACATACAAACATACACACATACATAATACACACATGCATACATACATACATACACACATGCATACATACACACACACACATACACACATATATAATACACACATACACACATGCAAACATACAAACACACGAATACACACATACATAATACACACATACACAAACACACACACATACATACATGCATGCATACAAACATTTATACATACGTACATACATACACACACACAAATACACACATGCAAACATACAAACACACACAAACACACATACATAATACACACATACACACACACACCCACACAAATACACACATACACAAACACACACACATACATACATACATACATGCATGCAAACATGCATGCATACATACAAACATACATACGTACACACATACATACATGCATACACACACACATAAACACATACATAATACACACATACACACGTGCAAACATACAAACACACGAATACACACATACATAATACACACATACACAAACACACACACACACATACATACATGCATGCATACATACAAACATACACACATACATAATACACACATGCATACATACATACATACACACATGCATACATACACACACACACATACACACATATATAATACACACATACACACATGCAAACATACAAACACACGAATACACACATACATAATACACACATACACAAACACACACACATACATACATGCATGCATACAAACATACAAACATACGTACATACATACACACACACAAATACACACATGCAAACATACAAACACACAAAAACACACATACATAATACACACATACACACACACACCCACACAAATACACACATACACAAACACACACACATACATACATACATACATGCATGCAAACATGCATGCATACATACAAACATACATACGTACACACATACATACATGCATACACACACACACATACACACATACATAATACACACATACACACGTGCAAACATACAAACACACGAATACACACATACATAATACACACATACACAAACACACACACACATACATACATGCATGCATACATACATACATACACACATACATAATACACACATGCATACATACATACATACATGCATGCATACATACAAACATACATACGTACCTAACCTAACCTAACCTAACCTAACCTTACCTAACCTAACCTAACCTAACCTAACCTAACCTAACCGAACCTAACCTAACCTAACCTAACCTAACCTAACCTAACCTAACCTATACACAAACACACACAAATACACACATGCAAACATACAAACACACACAAACACACATATATAATACACACATACACACACACACCCACACAAATACACACATACACAAACACACACACATACATACATACATACATGCATGCATACATACAAACATACATACGTACATACATACACACACACAAATACACACATGCAAACATACAAACACACACAAACACACATACATAATACACACATACATAATACACACATACACACACACACACCCACACAAATACACACACACACATACATACATACATACATGCATGCATACATACAAACATACATACGTACACACATACATACATGCATACACACACACACACATACACACATACATAATACACACATACACACGTGCAAACATACAAACACACGAATACACACATACATAATACACACATACACAAACACACACACACACATACATACATGAATGCATACATACATACATACACACATACATAATACACACATGCATACATACATACATACATGCATGCATACATACAAACATACATACGTACCTAACCTAACCTAACCTAACCTAACCTTACCTAACCTAACCTAACCTTACCTAACCTAACCTAACCGAACCTAACCTAACCTAACCTAACCTAACCTAACCTAACCTAACCTAACCTAACCTAACCTAACCTAACCTAACCTAACCTAACCTATACACAAACACACACACATACATACATGCATGCATACATACATACATACATACATGCATGCATACATACAAACATACATACGTACATACATACATACATGCATAAACACACACACATACACACATACACACATGCAAACATACAAACACAAGAATACACACATACATAATACACACATACACAAACACACACACACATACGTAAATGCATGCATACATACAACTATACATACATACATGCATACACACACACACATACATACATACATACATACATGCATGCATACACACATGCATACATACACATACATAATACACACATACACAAACACATACATACATACATACATACATGCATGCATACATACAAACATACATACGTACATACATACACACACACATATACACACATGCAAACATACAAACACACACAAACACACATACATAATACACACATACACACACACACACCCACACAAATACACACATACACAAACACACACATGCATACATACATACATGCATGCAAACATGCATGCATACATACAAACATACATACGTACACACATACATACATGCATACACACACACACATACACACATACATAATACACACATACACACGTGCAAACATACAAACACACGAATACACACATACATAATACACACATACACAAACACACACACACACATACATACATGCATGCATACATACATACATACACACATACATAATACACACATACACGAACACACACACATACATACATACATACGTACATGCATGCATACACACGTGCATACATACACACACACAAATACACACATACATAATACACACATACACAAACACACACAGATACATACATACATACATACATACATACATGCATACACACACACACATACACACATACATAATACACACATACACACATGCAAACATACAAACACACGAATACACACATACATAATACACACATACACAAACACACACACATACATACATGCATGCATACAAACATACATACATACGTACATACATACATACATACATACATGCATACACATACACACAAACACACATACACACATACATAATACACACATACACGCATGCAAACATACAAACACAAGAATACACACATACATACATACATGCATACATACATGCATGCATACATACAAACATACATACGAACATACATACACACACACAAATACACACATGCAAACATACAAACACACACAAACACACATACATAATACACACATACACACACACACCCACACAAATACACACATACACAAACACACACACATACATACATACATACATGCATGCAAACATGCATGCATACATACAAACATACATACGTACTCACATACATACATGCATACACACACACACATACACACATACATAATACACACATACACACGTGCAAACATACAAACACACGAATACACACATACATAATACACACATACACAAACACACACACACACATACATACATGCATGCATACATACATACATACACACATACATAATACACACATGCATACATACATAAATACATGCATGCATACATACAAACATACATACGTACCTAACCTAACCTAACCTAACCTAACCTTACCTAACCTAACCTAACCTAACCTAACCTAACCTAACCGAACCTAACCTAACCTAACCTAACCTAACCTAACCTAACCTAACCTAACCTAACCTAACCTAACCTAACCTAACCTATACACAAACACACACACATACATACATGCATGCATACATACATACATACATACATGCATGCATACATACAAACACACAAATACACACATGCATACATTAACACACACATACACACATACATAATACACACAGACACACATGCAAACATACAAACACACGAATACACACATACATAATACACACATACACAAACACACACACATACTGACATTCATGCATACAAACATACATACATACGTACATACATACATACATACATACATGCATACACATACACACATACACACATACATAATACACACATACACGCATGCAAACATACAAACACAAGAATACACACATACATACATACATGCATACATACATGCATGCATACATACAAACATACATACGTACATACATACATACATGCATAAACACAAACACATACACACATACACACATGCAAACATACAAACACAAGAATACACACATACATAATACACACATACACAAACACACACACACATACGTAAATGCATGCATACATACAACTATACATACATACATGCATACACACACACACATACATACATACATACATACATGCATGCATACACACATGCATACATACACATACATAATACACACATACACAAACACATACATACATACATACATACATGCATGCATACATACAAACATACATACGTACATACATACACACACACAAATACACACATGCAAACATACAAACACACACAAACACACATACATAATACACACATACACACACACACACCCACACAAATACACACATACACAAACACACACACATACATACATACATACATGCATGCAAACATGCATGCATACATACAAACATACATACGTACACACATACATACATGCATACACACACACACATACACACATACATAATACACACATACACACGTGCAAACATACAAACACACGAATACACACAAACATAATACACACATACACAAACACACACACACACATACATGCATGCATACATACAAACATACATACGTACCTAACCTAACCTAACCTAACCTAACCTTACCTAACCTAACCTAACCTAACCTAACCTAACCTAACCTAACCTAACCTAACCTAGAATACACACGTACATAATACACACATACACAAACACACACACACATACGTAAATGCATGCATACATACAAACATACATACATACATGCATACACACACACATACATACATACATACATACATGCATGTATACACACATGCATACATACACATACATAATACACACATACACAAACACATACATACATACATACATACATGCATGCATACATACAAACATACATACGTACATACATACACACACACAAATACACACATGCAAATATACAAACACACACAAACACACATACATAATACACACATACACACACACACACCCACACAAATACACACATACACAAACACACACACATACATACATACATACATGCATGCATACATACAAACATACATACGTACATACATACACACACACAAATACACACATGCAAACATACAAACACACACAAACACACATACATAATACACACATACATAATACACACATACACACACACACACCCACACAAATACACACACACACATACATACATACATACATGCATGCATACATACAAACATACATACGTACACACATACATACATGCATACACACACACACACATACACACATACATAATACACACATACACACGTGCAAACATACAAACACACGAATACACACATACATAATACACACATACACAAACACACACACACACATACATACATGAATGCATACATACATACATACACACATACATAATACACACATGCATACATACATACATACATGCATGCATACATACAAACATACATACGTACCTAACCTAACCTAACCTAACCTAACCTTACCTAACCTAACCTAACCTAACCTAACCTAACCTAACCGAACCTAACCTAACCTAACCTAACCTAACCTAACCTAACCTAACCTAACCTATACACAAACACACACACATACATACATGCATGCATACATACATACATACATACATGCATGCATACATACAAACATACATACGTACATACATACATACATGCATAAACACACACACATACACACATACACACATGCAAACATACAAACACAAGAATACACACATACATAATACACACATACACAAACACACACACACATACGTAAATGCATGCATACATACAACTATACATACATACATGCATACACACACACACATACATACATACATACATACATGCATGCATACACACATGCATACATTCACATACATAATACACACATACACAAACACATACATACATACATACATACATGCATGCATACATACAAACATACATACGTACATACATACACACACACATATACACACATGCAAACATACAAACACACACAAACACACATACATAATACACACATACACACACACACACCCACACAAATACACACATACACAAACACACACATGCATACATACATACATGCATGCAAACATGCATGCATACATACAAACATACATACGTACACACATACATACATGCATACACACACACACATACACACATACATAATACACACATACACACGTGCAAACATACAAACACACGAATACACACATACATAATACACACATACACAAACACACACACACACATACATACATGCATGCATACATACATACATACACACATACATAATACACACATACACGAACACACACACATACATACATACATACGTACATGCATGCATACACACGTGCATACATACACACACACAAATACACACATACATAATACACACATACACAAACACACACAGATACATACATACATACATACATACATACATGCATACACACACACACATACACACATACATAATACACACATACACACATGCAAACATACAAACACACGAATACACACATACATAATACACACATACACAAACACACACACACACATACATACATGCATGCATACATACATACATACACACATACATAATACACACATGCATACATACATACATACATGCATGCATACATACAAACATACATACGTACCTAACCTTATGTATGTATGTATTTAGCCAGCAGCGTGGCTCGGTCGTTAAGCTTCTGCTTAACACTGAGAGGCGCCGAGTTCGATCCCTTGAGCTGACCTCGATTGAAAAGAATTTTTCTGAGTATATCTGTAATGCTGCTGGTCAGACCAGGATTTGTGACTCCTGGTTGATCGTTTCCTATCAGAGTTTGACAATTTTCTCTGATTTCATTGTTGAAACGATTCCCGATTAAAAATTGGCTAAAAATCCTTCCTACCCACTATGTCACCACTATTTGAGTATGATTAATGTAAATATTACAATAAAAATGTATGTACAATTCATAGATGTCTCGTTAATTGTCGAGTTTAAGTCAGTGTCTCGTAATTTAGCGACTTATATAATAAAAAATGCTGTATTGTTTGTAATTTGGCCAGGAAGGCGCATTGGGGTTTACCTGTAATGCCTTCCTGGTATGAAATAAAAAAAAAAAAAAATAAATAAATAAATAAATAAATAATACACACATGCATACATACATACATACATGCATGCATACATACAAACATACATACGTACCTAACCTAACCTAACCTAACCTAACCTTACCTAACCTAACCTAACCTAACCTAACCTAACCGAACCTAACCTAACCAAACCTAACCTAACCTAACCTAACCTAACCTAACCTAACCTTACCTAACCTAACCTAACCTAACCTATACACAAACACACACACATACATACATGCATGCATACATACATAAATACATACATGCATGCATACATACAAACACACAAATACACACATGCATACATACACACACACATACACACATACATAATACACACAGACACACATGCAAACATACAAACACACGAATACACACATACATAATACACACATACACAAACACACACACATACTGACATTCATGCATACAAACATACATACATACGTACATACATACATACATACATACATGCATACACATACACACATACACACATACATAATACACACATACACGCATGCAAACATACAAACACAAGAATACACACATACATACATACATGCATACATACATGCATGCATACATACAAACATACATACGTACATACATACATACATGCATAAACACACACACATACACACATACACACATGCAAACATACAAACACAAGAATACACACATACATAATACACACATACACAAACACACACACACATACGTAAATGCATGCATACATACAACTATACATACATACATGCATACACACACACACATACATACATACATACATACATGCATGCATACACACATGCATACATACACATACATAATACACACATACACAAACACATACATACATACATACATACATGCATGCATACATACAAACATACATACGTACATTCATACACACACACAAATACACACATGCAAACATACAAACACACACAAACACACATACATAATACACACATACACACACACACACACCCACACAAATACACACATACACAAACACACACACATACATACATACATACATGCATGCATACATACAAACATACATACGTACATACATACACACACACAAATACACACATGCAAACATACAAACACACACAAACACACATACATAATACACACATACACACACACACACCCACACAAAAACACACATACACAAACACACACACATACATACATACATACATGCATGCAAACATGCATGCATACATACAAACATACATACGTACACACATACATACATGCATACACACACACACATACACACATACATAATACACACATACACACGTGCAAACATACAAACACACGAATACACACATACATAATACACACATACACAAACACACACACACATACATACATGCATGCATACATACATACATACACACATACATAATACACACATACACGAGCACACACACATACATACATACATACGTACATGCATGCATACACACGTGCATACATACACACACACAAATACACACATACATAATACACACATACACAAACACACACAGATACATACATACATACATACATACATACATGCATACACACACACACACATACACACATACATAATACACACATACACACATGCAAACATACAAACACACGAAAACACACATACATAATACACACATACACAAACACACACACATACATACATGCATGCATACAAACATACATACATACGTGCATACATACATACATACATACATGCATACACATACACACAAACACACATACACACATACATAATACACACATACACGCATGCAAACATACAAACACAAGCATACACACATACATACATACATGCATACATACATGCATGCATACATACAAACATACATACGAACATACATACACACACACAAATACACACATGCAAACATACATACATAATACACACATACACACACACACACCCACACAAATACACACATACACAAACACACACACATACATACATACATACATGCATGCAAACATGCATGCATACATACAAACATACATACGTACTCACATACATACATGCATACACACACACACATACACACATACATAATACACACATACACACGTGCAAACATACAAACACACGAATACACACATACATAATACACACATACACAAACACACACACACACACATACATACATGCATGCATACATACATACATACACACATACATAATACACACATGCATACATACATAAATACATGCATGCATACATACAAACATACATACGTACCTAACCTAACCTAACCTAACCTAACCTTACCTAACCTAACCTAACCTAACCTAACCTAACCGAACCTAACCTAACCTAACCTAACCTAACCTAACCTAACCTAACCTAACCTAACCTAACCTAACCTAACCTAACCTAACCTAACCTAACCTATACACAAACACACACACATACATACATGCATGCATACATACATACATACATACATGCATGCATACATACAAACACACAAATACACACATGCATACATACACACACACATACACACATACATAATACACACAGACACACATGCAAACATACAAACACACGAATACACACATACATAATACACACATACACAAACACACACACATACTGACATTCATGCATACAAACATACATACATACGTACATACATACATACATACATACATGCATACACATACACACATACACACATACATAATACACACATACACGCATGCAAACATACAAACACAAGAATACACACATACATACATACATGCATACATACATGCATGCATACATACAAACATACATACGTACATACACACATACATACATACATGCATAAACACAAACACATACACACATACACACATGCAAACATACAAACACAAGAATACACACATACATAATACACACATACACAAACACACACACACATACGTAAATGCATGCATACATACAACTATACATACATACATGCATACACACACACACATACATACATACATACATACATGCATGCATACACACATGCATACATACACATACATAATACACACATACACAAACACATACATACATACATACATACATGCATGCATACATACAAACATACATACGTACATACATACACACACACAAATACACACATGCAAACATACAAACACACACAAACACACATACATAATACACACATACACACACACACACCCACACAAATACACACATACACAAACACACACACATACATACATACATACATGCATGCAAACATGCATGCATACATACAAACATACATACGTACACACATACATACATGCATACACACACACACATACACACATACATAATACACACATACACACGTGCAAACATACAAACACACGAATACACACAAACATAATACCCACATACACAAACACACACACACACATACATGCATGCATACATACAAACATACATACGTACCTAACCTAACCTAACCTAACCTAACCTTACCTAACCTAACCTAACCTAACCTAACCTAACCTAACCTAACCTAACCTAACCTAACCTAGAATACACACGTACATAATACACACATACACAAACACACACACACATACGTAAATGCATGCATACATACAAACATACATACATACATGCATACACACACACATACATACATACATACATACATGCATGTATACACACATGCATACATACACATACATAATACACACATACACAAACACATACATACATACATACATACATGCATGCATACATACAAACATACATACGTACATACATACACACACACAAATACACACATGCAAATATACAAACACACACAAACACACATACATAATACACACATACACACACACACACCCACACAAATACACACATACACAAACACACACATACATACATACATACATGCATGCATACATACAAACATACATACGTACATACATACACACACACAAATACACACATGCAAACATACAAACACACACAAACACACATACATAATACACACATACACACACACACACCCACACAAATACACACATACACAAACACACACACATACATACATACATACATGCATGCAAACATGCATGCATACATACAAACATACATACGTACTCACATACATACATGCATACACACACACACATACACATATACACACGTGCAAACATACAAACACACGAATACACACATACATAATACACACATACACAAACACACACACACATACATACATGCATGCATACATACATACATACACACATACATAATACACACATGCATACATACATACATACATGCATGCATACATACAAACATACATACGTACCTAACCTAACCTAACCTAACCTAACCTTACCAAACCTAACCTAACCTAACCTAACCTAACCAAACCGAACCTAACCTAACCTAAACTAACCTAACCTAACCTAACCTAACCTAACCTTACCTAACCTAACCTAACCTATACACAAACACACACACATACATACATGCATGCATACATACATACATACATACATGCATGCTTACATACAAACACACACACAAATACACACATGCAAACATACAAACACACACAAACACACATACATAATACACACATACACACACACACACACCCACACAAATACACACATACACAAACACACACACATACATACATACATACATGCATGCAAACATGCATGCATACATACAAACATACATACGTACTCACATACATACATGCATACACACACACACATACACACATACATATTACACACATACACACGTGCAAACATACAAACACACGAATACACACATACATAATACACACATACACAAACACACACACACACATACATACATGCATGCATACATACATACATACACACATACATAATACACACATGCATACATACATACATACATGCATGCATACATACAAACATACATACGTACCTAACCTAACCTAACCTAACCTAACCTTACCTAACCTAACCTAACCTAACCTAACCTAACCGAACCTAACCTAACCAAACCTAACCTAACTTAACCTAACCTAACCTAACCTAACCTTACCTAACCTTACCTAACCTAACCTATACACAAACACACACACATACATACATGCATGCATACATACATAAATACATACATGCATGCATACATACAAACACACAAATACACACATGCATACATACACACACACATACACACATACATAATACACACAGACACACATGCAAACATACAAACACACGAATACACACATACATAATACACACATACACAAACACACACACATACTGACATTCATGCATACAAACATACATACATACGTACATACATACATACATACATACATGCATACACATACACACATACACACATACATAATACACACATACACGCATGCAAACATACAAACACAAGAATACACACATACATACATACATGCATACATACATGCATGCATACATACAAACATACATACGTACATACATACATACATGCATAAACACACACACATACACACATACACACATGCAAACATACAAACACAAGAATACACACATACAAAATACACACATACACAAACACACACACACATACGTAAATGCATGCATACATACAACTATACATACATACATGCATACACACACACACATACATACATACATACATACATGCATGCATACACACATGCATACATACACATACATAATACACACATACACAAACACATACATACATACATACATACATGCATGCATACATACAAACATACATACGTACATTCATACACACACACAAATACACACATGCAAACATACAAACACACACAAACACACATACATAATACACACATACACACACACACACACCCACACAAATACACACATACACAAACACACACACATACATACATACATACATGCATGCATACATACAAACATACATACGTACATACATACACACTCACAAATACACACATGCAAACATACAAACACACACAAACACACATACATAATACACACATACACACACACACACCCACACAAATACACACATACACAAACACACACACATACATACATACATACATGCATGCAAACATGCATGCATACATACAAACATACATACGTACACACATACATACATGCATACACACACACACATACACACATACATAATACACACATACACACGTGCAAACATACAAACACACGAATACACACATACATAATACACACATACACAAACACACACACACACATACATACATGCATGCATACATACATACATACACACATATATAATACACACATACACGAACACACACACATACATACATACATACGTACATGCATGCATACACACGTGCATACATACACACACACAAATACACACATACATAATACACACATACACAAACACACACAGATACATACATACATACATACATACATACATGCATACACATACACACATACACACATACATAATACACACATACACGCATGCAAACATACAAACACAAGAATACACACATACATACATACATGCATACATACATGCATGCATACATACAAACATACATACGTACATACATACATACATGCATAAACACAAACACATACACACATACACACATGCAAACATACAAACACAAGAATACACACATACATAATACACACATACACAAACACACACACACATACGTAAATGCATGCATACATACAACTATACATACATACATGCATACACACACACACATACATACATACATACATACATGCATGCATACACACATGCATACATACACATACATAATACACACATACACAAACACATACATACATACATACATACATGCATGCATACATACAAACATACATACGTACATACATACACACACACAAATACACACATGCAAACATACAAACACACACAAACACACATACATAATACACACATACACACACACACACCCACACAAATACACACATACACAAACACACACACATACATACATACATACATGCATGCAAACATGCATGCATACATACAAACATACATACGTACACACATACATACATGCATACACACACACACATACACACATACATAATACACACATACACACGTGCAAACATACAAACACACGAATACACACAAACATAATACACACATACACAAACACACACACACACATACATGCATGCATACATACAAACATACATACGTACCTAACCTAACCTAACCTAACCTAACCTTACCTAACCTAACCTAACCTAACCTAACCTAACCTAACCTAACCTAACCTAACCTAACCTAACCTAACCTAACCTAGAATACACACGTACATAATACACACATACACAAACACACACACACATACGTAAATGCATGCATACATACAAACATACATACATACATGCATACACACACACATACATACATACATACATACATGCATGTATACACACATGCATACATACACATACATAATACACACATACACAAACACATACATACATACATACATACATGCATGCATACATACAAACATACATACGTACATACATACACACACACAAATACACACATGCAAATATACAAACACACACAAACACACATACATAATACACACATACACACACACACACCCACACAAATACACACATACACAAACACACACATACATACATACATACATGCATGCATACATACAAACATACATACGTACATACATACACACACACAAATACACACATGCAAACATACAAACACACACAAACACACATACATAATACACACATACACATACACACACCCACACAAATACACACATACACAAACACACACACATACATACATACATACATGCATGCAAACATGCATGCATACATACAAACATACATACGTACTCACATACATACATGCATACACACACACACATACACATATACACACGTGCAAACATACAAACACACGAATACACACATACATAATACACACATACACAAACACACACACACATACATACATGCATGCATACATACATACATACACACATACATAATACACACATGCATACATACATACATACATGCATGCATACATACAAACATACATACGTACCTAACCTAACCTAACCTAACCTAACCTTACCAAACCTAACCTAACCTAACCTAACCTAACCTAACCGAACCTAACCTAACCTAAACTAACCTTACCTAACCTAACCTAACCTAACCTTACCTAACCTAACCTAACCTATACACAAACACACACACATACATACATGCATGCATACATACATACATACATACATGCATGCTTACATACAAACACACACACAAATACACACATGCAAACATACAAACACACACAAACACACATACATAATACACACATACACACACACACACACCCACACAAATACACACATACACAAACACACACACATACATACATACATACATGCATGCAAACATGCATGCATACATACAAACATACATACGTACTCACATACATACATGCATACACACACACATACACACATACATATTACACACATACACACGTGCAAACATACAAACACACGAATACACACATACATAATACACACATACACAAACACACACACACACATACATACATGCATGCATACATACATACATACACACATACATAATACACACATGCATACATACATACATACATGCATGCATACATACAAACATACATACGTACCTAACCTAACCTAACCTTACCTAACCTTACCTAACCTAACCTAACCTAACCTAACCTAACCTAACCGAACCTAACCTAACCAAACCTAACCTAACCTAACCTAACCTAACCTAACCTTACCTTACCTAACCTAACCTAACCTAACCTATACACAAACACACACACATACATACATGCATGCATACATACATAAATACATACATGCATGCATACATACAAACACACAAATACACACATGCATACATACACACACACATACACACATACATAATACACACAGACACACATGCAAACATACAAACACACGAATACACACATACATAATACACACATACACAAACACACACACATACTGACATTCATGCATACAAACATACATACATACGTACATACATACATACATACATACATGCATACACATACACACATACACACATACATAATACACACATACACGCATGCAAACATACAAACACAAGAATACACACATACATACATACATGCATACATACATGCATGCATACATACAAACATACATACGTACATACATACATACATGCATAAACACACACACATACACACATACACACATGCAAACATACAAACACAAGAATACACACATACATAATACACACATACACAAACAAACACACACATACGTAAATGCATGCATACATACAACTATACATACATACATGCATACACACACACACATACATACATACATACATACATGCATGCATACACACATGCATACATACACATACATAATACACACATACACAAACACATACATACATACATACATACATGCATGCATACATACAAACATACATACGTACATTCATACACACACACAAATACACACATGCAAACATACAAACACACACAAACACACATACATAATACACACATACACACACACACACACCCACACAAATACACACATACACAAACACACACACATACATACATACATACATGCATGCATACATACAAACATACATACGTACATACATACACACACACAAATACACACATGCAAACATACAAACACACACAAACACACATACATAATACACACATACACACACACACACCCACACAAATACACACATACACAAACACACACACATACATACATACATACATGCATGCAAACATGCATGCATACATACAAACATACATACGTACACACATACATACATGCATACACACACACACATACACACATACATAATACACACATACACACGTGCAAACATACAAACACACGAATACACACATACATAATACACACATACACAAACACACACACACACATACATACATGCATGCATACATACATACATACACACATACATAATACACACATACACGAGCACACACACATACATACATACATACGTACATGCATGCATACACACGTGCATACATACACACACACAAATACACACATACATAATACACACATACACAAACACACACAGATACATACATACATACATACATACATACATGCATACACACACACACATACACACATACATAATACACACATACACACATGCAAACATACAAACACACGAATACACACATACATAATACACACATACACAAACACACACACATACATACATGCATGCATACAAACATACATACATACGTACATACATACATACATACATACATGCATACACATACACACAAACACACATACACACATACATAATACACACATACACGCATGCAAACATACAAACACAAGAATACACACAAAAATAATACACACATACACAAACACACACACATACTGACATTCATGCATACAAACATACATACATACGTACATACATACATACATACATACATGCATACACATACACACATACACACACACACACCCACACAAATACACACATACACAAACACACACACATACATACATACATACATGCATGCAAACATGCATGCATACATACAAACATACATACGTACACACATACATACATGCATACACACACACACATACACACATACATAATACACACATACACACGTGCAAACATACAAACACACGAATACACACATACATAATACACACATACACAAACACACACACACACATACATACATGCATGCATACATACATACATACACACATACATAATACACACATACACGAGCACACACACATACATACATACATACGTACATGCATGCATACACACGTGCATACATACACACACACAAATACACACATACATAATACACACATACACAAACACACACAGATACATACATACATACATACATACATACATGCATACACACACACACATACACACATACATAATACACACATACACACATGCAAACATACAAACACACGAATACACACATACATAATACACACATACACAAACACACACACATACATACATGCATGCATACAAACATACATACATACGTACATACATACATACATACATACATGCATACACATACACACAAACACACATACACACATACATAATACACACATACACGCATGCAAACATACAAACACAAGAATACACACATACATACATACATGCATACATACATGCATGCATACATACAAACATACATACGAACATACATACACACACACAAATACACACATGCAAACATACAAACACACACAAACACACATACATAATACACACATACACACACACACACCCACACAAATACACACATACACAAACACACACACATACATACATACATACATGCATGCAAACATGCATGCATACATACAAACATACATACGTACTCACATACATACATGCATACACACACACACATACACACATACATAATACACACATACACACGTGCAAACATACAAACACACGAATACACACATACATAATACACACATACACAAACACACACACACACACATACATACATGCATGCATACATACATACATACACACATACATAATACACACATGCATACATACATACATACATGCATGCATACATACAAACATACATACGTACCTAACCTAACCTAACCTAACCTAACCTTACCTAACCTAACCTAACCTAACCTAACCTAACCGAACCTAACCTAACCTAACCTAACCTAACCTAACCTAACCTAACCTAACCTAACCTAACCTAACCTAACCTATACACAAAAAACACACACATACATACATGCATGCATACATACATACATACATACATGCATGCATACATACAAACATACATACGTACATACATACATACATGCATAAACACACACACATACACACATACACACATGCAAACATACAAACACAAGAATACACACATACATAATACACACATACACAAACACACACACACATACGTAAATGCATGCATACATACAACTATACATACATACATGCATACACACACACACATACATACATACATACATACATGCATGCATACACACATGCATACATACACATACATAATACACACATACACAAACACATACATACATACATACATACATGCATGCATACATACAAACATACATACGTACATACATACACACACACAAATACACACATGCAAACATACAAACACACACAAACACACATACATAATACACACATACACACACACACACACCCACACAAATACACACATACACAAACACACACACATACATACATACATACATGCATGCATACATACAAACATACATACGTACATACATACACACACACAAATACACACATGCAAACATACAAACACACACAAACACACATACATAATACACACATACACACACACACACCCACACAAATACACACATACACAAACACACACACATACATACATGCATACACACACACACATACACACATACATAATACACACATACACACGTGCAAACATACAAACACACGAATACACACATACATAATACACACATACACAAACACACACACACACATACATACATACATGCATGCATACATACATACATACACACATACATAATACACACATACACGAGCACACACACATACATACATACATACGTACATGCATGCATACACACGTGCATACATACACACACACAAATACACACATACATAATACACACATACACAAACACACACAGATACATACATACATACATACATACATACATGCATACACACACACACATACACACATACATAATACACACATACACACATGCAAACATACAAACACACGAATACACACATACATAATACACACATACACAAACACACACACATACATACATGCATGCATACAAACATACATACATACGTACATACAAACATACATACATACATGCATACACATACACACAAACACACATACACACATACATAATACACACATACACGCATGCAAACATACAAACACAAGAATACACACATACATACATACATGCATACATACATGCATGCATACATACAAACATACATACGAACATACATACACACACACAAATACACACATCCAAACTAACAAACACACACAAACACACATACATAATACACACATACACACACACACACCCACACAAATACACACATACACAAACACACACACATACATACATACATACATGCATGCAAACATGCATGCATACATACAAACATACATACGTACTCACATACATACATGCATACACACACACACATACACACATACATAATACACACATACACACGTGCAAACATACAAACACACGAATACACACATACATAATACACACATACACAAACACACACACACACACATACATACATGCATGCATACATACATACATACACACATACATAATACACACATGCATACATACATACATACATGCATGCATACATACAAACATACATACGTACCTAACCTAACCTAACCTAACCTAACCTTACCTAACCTAACCTAACCTAACCTAACCTAACCTAACCGAACCTAACCTAACCTAAACTAACCTAACCTAACCTAACCTAACCTAACCTAACCTAACCTAACCTAACCTATACACAAACACACACACATACATACATGCATGCATACATACATACATACATACATGCATGCATACATACAAACATACATACGTACATACATACATACATGCATAAACACACACACATACACACATACACACATGCAAACATACAAACACAAGAATACACACATACATAATACACACATACACAAACACACACACACATACGTAAATGCATGCATACATACAACTATACATACATACATGCATACACACACACACATACATACATACATACATACATGCATGCATACACACATGCATACATACACATACATAATACACACATACACAAACACATACATACATACATACATACATGCATGCATACATACAAACATACATACGTACATACATACACACACACAAATACACACATGCAAACATACAAACACACACAAACACACATACATAATACACACATACACACACACACACCCACACAAATACACACATACACAAACACACACACATACATACATACATACATGCATGCAAACATGCATGCATACATACAAACATACATACGTACACACATACATACATGCATACACACACACACATACACACATACATAATACACACATACACACGTGCAAACATACAAACACACGAATACACACAAACATAATACACACATACACAAACACACACACACACATACATGCATGCATACATACAAACATACATACGTACCTAACCTAACCTAACCTAACCTTACCTTACCTAACCTAACCTAACCTAACCTAACCTAACCTAACCTAACCTAACCTAACCTAACCTAACCTAACCTAACCTAGAATACACACGTACATAATACACACATACACAAACACACACACACATACGTAAATGCATGCATACATACAAACATACATACATACATGCATACACACACACATACATACATACATACATACATGCATGTATACACACATGCATACATACACATACATAATACACACATACACAAACACATACATACATACATACATACATGCATGCATACATACAAACATACATACGTACATACATACACACACACAAATACACACATGCAAATATACAAACACACACAAACACACATACATAATACACACATACACACACACACACCCACACAAATACACACATACACAAACACACACATACATACATACATACATGCATGCATACATACAAACATACATACGTACATACATACACACACACAAATACACACATGCAAACATACAAACACACACAAACACACATACATAATACACACATACACATACACACACCCACACAAATACACACATACACAAACACACACACATACATACATACATACATGCATGCAAACATAATACACACATACACGAGCACACACACATACATACATACATACGTACATGCATGCATACACACGTGCATACATACACACACACAAATACACACATACATAATACACACATACACAAACACACACAGATACATACATACATACATACATACATACATGCATACACACACACACATACACACATACATAATACACACATACACACATGCAAACATACAAACACACGAATACACACATACATAATACACACATACACAAACACACACACATACATACATGCATGCATACAAACATACATACATACGTACATACATACATACATACATACATGCATACACATACACACAAACACACATACACACATACATAATACACACATACACGCATGCAAACATACAAACACAAGAATACACACATACATACATACATGCATACATACATGCATGCATACATACAAACATACATACGAACATACATACACACACACAAATACACACATGCAAACATACAAACACACACAAACACACATACATAATACACACATACACACACACACACCCACACAAATACACACATACACAAACACACACACATACATACATACATACATGCATGCAAACATGCATGCATACATACAAACATACATACGTACTCACATACATACATGCATACACACACACACATACACACATACATAATACACACATACACACGTGCAAACATACAAACACACGAATACACACATACATAATACACACATACACAAACACACACACACACACATACATACATGCATGCATACATACATACATACACACATACATAATACACACATGCATACATACATACATACATGCATGCATACATACAAACATACATACGTACCTAACCTAACCTAACCTAACCTAACCTTACCTAACCTAACCTAACCTAACCTAACCTAACCGAACCTAACCTAACCTAACCTAACCTAACCTAACCTAACCTAACCTAACCTAACCTAACCTAACCTATACACAAAAAACACACACATACATACATGCATGCATACATACATACATACATACATGCATGCATACATACAAACATACATACGTACATACATACATACATGCATAAACACACACACATACACACATACACACATGCAAACATACAAACACAAGAATACACACATACATAATACACACATACACAAACACACACACACATACGTAAATGCATGCATACATACAACTATACATACATACATGCATACACACACACACATACATACATACATACATACATGCATGCATACACACATGCATACATACACATACATAATACACACATACACAAACACATACATACATACATACATACATACATGCATGCATACATACAAACATACATACGTACATACATACACACACACAAATACACACATGCAAACATACAAACACACACAAACACACATACATAATACACACATACACACACACACACACCCACACAAATACACACATACACAAACACACACACATACATACATACATACATGCATGCATACATACAAACATACATACGTACATACATACACACACACAAATACACACATGCAAACATACAAACACACACAAACACACATACATAATACACACATACACACACACACACCCACACAAATACACACATACACAAACACACACACATACATACATGCATACACACACACACATACACACATACATAATACACACATACACACGTGCAAACATACAAACACACGAATACACACATACATAATACACACATACACAAACACACACACACACATACATACATACATGCATGCATACATACATACATACACACATACATAATACACACATACACGAGCACACACACATACATACATACATACGTACATGCATGCATACACACGTGCATACATACACACACACAAATACACACATACATAATACACACATACACAAATACACACAGATACATACATACATACATACATACATACATGCATACACACACACACATACACACACACATAATACACACATACACACATGCAAACATACAAACACACGAATACACACATACATAATACACACATACACAAACACACACACATACATACATGCATGCATACAAACATACATACATACGTACATACAAACATACATACATACATGCATACACATACACACAAACACACATACACACATACATAATACACACATACACGCATGCAAACATACAAACACAAGAATACACACATACATACATACATGCATACATACATGCATGCATACATACAAACATACATACGAACATACATACACACACACAAATACACACATGCAAACATACAAACACACACAAACACACATACATAATACACACATACACACACACACACCCACACAAATACACACATACACAAACACACACACATACATACATACATACATGCATGCAAACATGCATGCATACATACAAACATACATACGTACTCACATACATACATGCATACACACACACACATACACACATACATAATACACACATACACACGTGCAAACATACAAACACACGAATACACACATACATAATACACACATACACAAACACACACACACACACATACATACATGCATGCATACATACATACATACACACATACATAATACACACATGCATACATACATACATACATGCATGCATACATACAAACATACATACGTACCTAACCTAACCTAACCTAACCTAACCTTACCTAACCTAACCTAACCTAACCTAACCTAACCTAACCGAACCTAACCTAACCTAAACTAACCTAACCTAACCTAACCTAACCTAACCTAACCTAACCTAACCTAACCTATACACAAACACACACACATACATACATGCATGCATACATACATACATACATACATGCATGCATACATACAAACATACATACGTACATACATACATACATGCATAAACACACACACATACACACATACACACATGCAAACATACAAACACAAGAATACACACATACATAATACACACATACACAAACACACACACACATACGTAAATGCATGCATACATACAACTATACATACATACATGCATACACACACACACATACATACATACATACATACATGCATGCATACACACATGCATACATACACATACATAATACACACATACACAAACACATACATACATACATACATACATGCATGCATACATACAAACATACATACGTACATACATACACACACACAAATACACACATGCAAACATACAAACACACACAAACACACATACATAATACACACATACACACACACACACACCCACACAAATACACACATACACAAACACACACACATACATACATACATACATGCATGCATACATACAAACATACATACGTACATACATACACACACACAAATACACACATGCAAACATACAAACACACACAAACACACATACATAATACACACATACACACACACACACCCACACAAATACACACATACACAAACACACACACATACATACATGCATACACACACACACATACACACATACATAATACACACATACACACGTGCAAACATACAAACACACGAATACACACATACATAATACACACATACACAAACACACACACACACATACATACATGCATGCATACATACATACATACACACATACATAATACACACATACACGAACACACACACATACATACATACATACGTACATGCATGCATACACACGTGCATACATACACACACACAAATACACACATACATAATACACACATACACAAACACACACAGATACATACATACATACATACATACATACATGCATACACACACACACATACACACATACATAATACACACATACACACATGCAAACATACAAACACACGAATACACACATACATAATACACACATACACAAACACACACACATACTTACATGCATGCATACAAACATACATACATACGTACATACATACATACATACATACATGCATACACATACAAACAAACACACATACACACATACATAATACACACATACACGCATGCAAACATACAAACACAAGAATACACACATACATACATACATGCATACATACATGCATGCATACATACAAACATACATACGAACATACATACACACAAACAAATACACACATGCAAACATACAAACACACACAAACACACATACATAATACACACATACACACACACACACCCACACAAATACACACATACACAAACACACACACATACATACATACATACATGCATGCAAACATGCATGCATACATACAAACATACATACGTACTCACATACATACATGCATACACACACACACATACACACATACATAATACACACATACACACGTGCAAACATACAAACACACGAATACACACATACATTATACACACATACACAAACACACACACACACACATACATACATGCATGCATACATACATACATACACACATACATAATACACACATGCATACATACATACATACATGCATGCATACATACAAACATACATACGTACCTAACCTAACCTAACCTAACCTAACCTTACCTAACCTAACCTAACCTAACCTAACCTAACCTAACCTAACCTAGAATACACACATACATAATACACACATACACAAACACACACACACATACGTAAATGCATGCATACATACAAACATACATACATACATGCATACACACACACATACATACATACATACATACATGCATGTATACACACATGCATACATACACATACATAATACACACATACACAAACACATACATACATACATACATACATGCATGCATACATACAAACATACATACGTACATACATACACACACACAAATACACACATGCAAATATACAAACACACACAAACACACATACATAATACACACATACACACACACACCCACACAAATACACACATACACAAACACACACATACATACATACATACATGCATGCATACATACAAACATACATACGTACATACATACACACACACAAATACACACATGCAAACATACAAACACACACAAACACACATACATAATACACACATACACACACACACACCAACACAAATACACACATACACAAACACACACACATACATACATACATACATGCATGCAAACATGCATGCATACATACAAACATACATACGTACTCACATACATACATGCATACACACACACACATACACATATACACACGTGCAAACATACAAACACACGAATACACACATACATAATACACACATACACAAACACACACACACATACATACATGCATGCATACATACATACATACACACATACATAATACACACATGCATACATACATACATACATGCATGCATACATACAAACATACATACGAACCTAACCTAACCTAACCTAACCTAACCTTACCTAACCTAACCTAACCTAACCTAACCTAACCTAACCGAACCTAACCTAACCTAAACTAACCTAACCTAACCTAACCTTACCTAACCTAACCTAACCTATACACAAACACACACACATACATACATGCATGCATACATACATACATACATACATGCATGCTTACATACAAACACACACACAAATACACACATGCAAACATACAAACACACACAAACACACATACATAATACACACATACACACACACACACCTACACAAATACACACATACACAAACACACACACATACATACATACATACATGCATGCAAACATGCATGCATACATACAAACATACATACGTACTCACATACATACATGCATACACACACACACATACACACATACATAATACACACATACACACGTGCAAACATACAATTACACGAATACACACATACATAATACACACATACACAAACACACACACACACATACATACATGCATGCATACATACATACATACACACATACATAATACACACATGCATACATACATACATACATGCATGCATACATACAAACATACATACGTACCTAACCTAACCTAACCTAACCTTACCTAACCTAACCTAACCTAACCTAACCTAACCTAACCTAACCGAACCTAACCTAACCTAACCTAACCTATACACAAACACACACACATACATACATGCATGCATACATACATAAATACATACATGCATGCATACATACAAACACACAAATACACACATGCATACATACACACACACATACACACATACATAATACACACAGACACACATGCAAACATACAAACACACGAATACACACATACATAATACACACATACACAAACACACACACATACTGACATTCATGCATACAAACATACATACATACGTACATACATACATACATACATACATGCATACACATACACACATACACACATACATAATACACACATACACGCATGCAAACATACAAACACAAGAATACACACATACATACATACATGCATACATACATGCATGCATACATACAAACATACATACGTACATACATACATACATGCATAAACACACACACATACACACATACACACATGCAAACATACAAACACAAGAATACACACATACATAATACACACATACACAAACACACACACACATACGTAAATGCATGCATACATACAACTATACATACATACATGCATACACACACACACATACATACATACATACATACATGCATGCATACACACATGCATACATACACATACATAATACACACATACACAAACACATACATACATACATACATACATGCATGCATACATACAAACATACATACGTACATTCATACACACACACAAATACACACATGCAAACATACAAACACACACAAACACACATACATAATACACACATACACACACACACACACCCACACAAATACACACATACACAAACACACACACATACATACATACATACATGCATGCATACATACAAACATACATACGTACATACATACACACACACAAATACACACATGCAAACATACAAACACACACAAACACACATACATAATACACACATACACACACACACACCCACACAAATACACACATACACAAACACACACACATACATACATACATACATGCATGCAAACATGCATGCATACATACAAACATACATACGTACACACATACATACATGCATACACACACACACATACACACATACATAATACACACATACACACGTGCAAACATACAAACACACGAATACACACATACATAATACACACATACACAAACACACACACACACATACATACATGCATGCATACATACATACATACACACATACATAATACACACATGCATACATACATACATACATGCATGCATACATACAAACATACATACGTACCTAACCTAACCTAACCTAACCTAACCTTACCTAACCTAACCTAACCTAACCTAACCTAACCGAACCTAACCTAACCTAACCTAACCTAACCTAACCTAACCTAACCTAACCTAACCTATACACAAACACACACACATACATACATGCATGCATACATACATACATACATACATGCATGCATACATACAAACATACATACGTACATACATACATACATGCATAAACACACACACATACACACATACACACATGCAAACATACAAACACAAGAATACACACATACATAATACACACATACACAAACACACACACACATACGTAAATGCATGCATACATACAACTATACATACATACATGCATACACACACACACATACATACATACATACATACATGCATGCATACACACATGCATACATACACATACATAATACACACATACACAAACACATACATACATACATACATACATGCATGCATACATACAAACATACATACGTACATACATACACACACACAAATACACACATGCAAACATACAAACACACACAAACACACATACATAATACACACATACACACACACACACACCCACACAAATACACACATACACAAACACACACACATACATACATACATACATGCATGCATACATACAAACATACATACGTACATACATACACACACACAAATACACACATGCAAACATACAAACACACACAAACACACATACATAATACACACATACACACACACACACCCACACAAATACACACATACACAAACACACACACATACATACATGCATACACACACACACATACACACATACATAATACACACATACACACATGCAAACATACAAACACACGAATACACACATACATAATACACACATACACAAACACACACACATACTGACATTCATGCATACAAACATACATACATACGTACATACATACATACATACATACATGCATACACATACACACATACACACATACATAATACACACATACACGCATGCAAACATACAAACACAAGAATACACACATACATACATACATGCATACATACATGCTTGCATACATACAAACATACATACGTACATACATACATACATGCATAAACACACACACATACACACATACACACATGCAAACATACAAACACAAGAATACACACATACATAATACACACATACACAAACACACACACACATACGTAAATGCATGCATACATACAACTATACATACATGCATGCATACATACAAACATACATACGTACATACATACATACATGCATAAACACACACACATACACACATACACACATGCAAACATACAAACACAAGAATACACACATACATAATACACACATACACAAACACACACACACATATGTTAATGCATGCATACATACAACTATACAAACATACATGCATACACACACACACATACATACATACATACATACATGCATGCATACACACATGCATACATACACATACATAATACACACATACATACATACATACATACATGCATGCATACATACAAACATACATACGTACATTCATACACACACACAAATACACACATGCAAACATACAAACACACACAAACACACATACATAATACACACATACACACACACACACACCCACACAAATACACACATACACAAACACACACACATACATACATACATACATGCATGCATACATACAAACATACATACGTACATACATACACACACACAAATACACACATGTAAACATACAAACACACACAAACACACATACATAATACACACATACACACACACACACCCACACAAATACACACATACACAAACACACACACATACATACATACATACATGCATGCAAACATGCATGCATACATACAAACATACATACGTACACACATACATACATGCATACACACACACACATACACACATACATAATACACACATACACACGTGCAAACATACAAACACACGAATACACACAAACATAATACACACATACACAAACACACACACACACATACATGCATGCATACATACAAACATACATACGTACCTAACCTAACCTAACCTAACCTAACCTTACCTAACCTAACCTAACCTAACCTAACCTAACCTAACCTAACCTAACCTAACCTAACCTAACCTAACCTAGAATACACACGTACATAATACACACATACACAAACACACACACACATACGTAAATGCATGCATACATACAAACATACATACATACATGCATACACACACACATACATACATACATACATACATGCATGTATACACACATGCATACATACACATACATAATACACACATACACAAACACATACATACATACATACATACATGCATGCATACATACAAACATACATACGTACATACATACACACACACAAATACACACATGCAAATATACAAACACACACAAACACACATACATAATACACACATACACACACACACACCCACACAAATACACACATACACAAACACACACATACATACATACATACATGCATGCATACATACAAACATACATACGTACATACATACACACACACAAATACACACATGCAAACATACAAACACACACAAACACACATACATAATACACACATACACATACACACACCCACACAAATACACACATACACAAACACACACACATACATACATACATACATGCATGCAAACATGCATGCATACATACAAACATACATACGTACTCACATACATACATGCATACACACACACACATACACATATACACACGTGCAAACATACAAACACACGAATACACACATACATAATACACACATACACAAACACACACACACATACATACATGCATGCATACATACATACATACACACATACATAATACACACATGCATACATACATACATACATGCATGCATACATACAAACATACATACGTACCTAACCTAACCTAACCTAACCTAACCTTACCAAACCTAACCTAACCTAACCTAACCTAACCTAACCGAACCTAACCTAACCTAAACTAACCTTACCTAACCTAACCTAACCTAACCTTACCTAACCTAACCTAACCTATACACAAACACACACACATACATACATGCATGCATACATACATACATACATACATGCATGCTTACATACAAACACACACACAAATACACACATGCAAACATACAAACACACACAAACACACATACATAATACACACATACACACACACACACACCCACACAAATACACACATACACAAACACACACACATACATACATACATACATGCATGCAAACATGCATGCATACATACAAACATACATACGTACTCACATACATACATGCATACACACACACATACACACATACATATTACACACATACACACGTGCAAACATACAAACACACGAATACACACATACATAATACACACATACACAAACACACACACACACATACATACATGCATGCATACATACATACATACACACATACATAATACACACATGCATACATACATACATACATGCATGCATACATACAAACATACATACGTACCTAACCTAACCTAACCTAACCTAACCTTACCTAACCTAACCTAACCTAACCTAACCTAACCTAACCGAACCTAACCTAACCAAACCTAACCTAACCTAACCTAACCTAACCTAACCTAACCTTACCTAACCTAACCTAACCTAACCTATACACAAACACACACACATACATACATGCATGCATACATACATAAATACATACATGCATGCATACATACAAACACACAAATACACACATGCATACATACACACACACATACACACATACATAATACACACAGACACACATGCAAACATACAAACACACGAATACACACATACATAATACACACATACACAAACACACACACATACTGACATTCATGCATACAAACATACATACATACGTACATACATACATACATACATACATGCATACACATACACACATACACACATACATAATACACACATACACGCATGCAAACATACAAACACAAGAATACACACATACATACATACATGCATACATACATGCATGCATACATACAAACATACATACGTACATACATACATACATGCATAAACACACACACATACACACATACACACATGCAAACATACAAACACAAGAATACACACATACATAATACACACATACACAAACACACACACACATACGTAAATGCATGCATACATACAACTATACATACATACATGCATACACACACACACATACATACATACATACATACATGCATGCATACACACATGCATACATACACATACATAATACACACATACACAAACACATACATACATACATACATACATGCATGCATACATACAAACATACATACGTACATTCATACACACACACAAATACACACATGCAAACATACAAACACACACAAACACACATACATAATACACACATACACACACACACACACCCACACAAATACACACATACACAAACACACACACATACATACATACATACATGCATGCATACATACAAACATACATACGTACATACATACACACACACAAATACACACATGCAAACATACAAACACACACAAACACACATACATAATACACACATACACACACACACACCCACACAAATACACACATACACAAACACACACACATACATACATACATACATGCATGCAAACATGCATGCATACATACAAACATACATACGTACACACATACATACATGCATACACACACACACATACACACATACATAATACACACATACACACGTGCAAACATACAAACACACGAATACACACATACATAATACACACATACACAAACACACACACACACATACATACATGCATGCATACATACATACATACACACATACATAATACACACATACACGAGCACACACACATACATACATACATACGTACATGCATGCATACACACGTGCATACATACAAACACACAAATACACACATACATAATACACACATACACAAACACACACAGATACATACATACATACATACATACATACATGCATACACACACACACATACACACATACATAATACACACATACACACATGCAAACATACAAACACACGAATACACACATACATAATACACACATACACAAACACACACACATACATACATGCATGCATACAAACATACATACATACGTACATACATACATACATACATACATGCATACACATACACACAAACACACATACACACATACATAATACACACATACACGCATGCAAACATACAAACACAAGAATACACACAAAAATAATACACACATACACAAACACACACACATACTGACATTCATGCATACAAACATACATACATACGTACATACATACATACATACATACATGCATACACATACACACATACACACACACACACCCACACAAATACACACATACACAAACACACACACATACATACATACATACATGCATGCAAACATGCATGCATACATACAAACATACATACGTACACACATACATACATGCATACACACACACACATACACACATACATAATACACACATACACACGTGCAAACATACAAACACACGAATACACACATACATAATACACACATACACAAACACACACACACACATACATACATGCATGCATACATACATACATACACACATACATAATACACACATACACGAGCACACACACATACATACATACATACGTACATGCATGCATACACACGTGCATACATACACACACACAAATACACACATACATAATACACACATACACAAACACACACAGATACATACATACATACATACATACATACATGCATACACACACACACATACACACATACATAATACACACATACACACATGCAAACATACAAACACACGAATACACACATACATAATACACACATACACAAACACACACACATACATACATGCATGCATACAAACATACATACATACGTACATACATACATACATACATACATGCATACACATACACACAAACACACATACACACATACATAATACACACATACACGCATGCAAACATACAAACACAAGAATACACACATACATACATACATGCATACATACATGCATGCATACATACAAACATACATACGAACATACATACACACACACAAATACACACATGCAAACATACAAACACACACAAACACACATACATAATACACACATACACACACACACACCCACACAAATACACACATACACAAACACACACACATACATACATACATACATGCATGCAAACATGCATGCATACATACAAACATACATACGTACTCACATACATACATGCATACACACACACACATACACACATACATAATACACACATACACACGTGCAAACATACAAACACACGAATACACACATACATAATACACACATACACAAACACACACACACACACATACATACATGCATGCATACATACATACATACACACATACATAATACACACATGCATACATACATACATACATGCATGCATACATACAAACATACATACGTACCTAACCTAACCTAACCTAACCTAACCTTACCTAACCTAACCTAACCTAACCTAACCTAACCGAACCTAACCTAACCTAACCTAACCTAACCTAACCTAACCTAACCTAACCTAACCTAACCTAACCTATACACAAAAAACACACACATACATACATGCATGCATACATACATACATACATACATGCATGCATACATACAAACATACATACGTACATACATACATACATGCATAAACACACACACATACACACATACACACATGCAAACATACAAACACAAGAATACACACATACATAATACACACATACACAAACACACACACACATACGTAAATGCATGCATACATACAACTATACATACATACATGCATACACACACACACATACATACATACATACATACATGCATGCATACACACATGCATACATACACATACATAATACACACATA